>NW_021319460.1:575571-629690 GCF_001605985.2 Dendrobium catenatum
AGCATCATTATAAAATTTATACTGATCGTACGAGATGATATCAGTTCGTACGGTACGACAGACAGTTATCTCCTATTAGATCACAATGGAACGAATAGGAACTGGCTAGAAAAATTTTCAAAGTCCTATTCGTCCGGGACGAAATTAAAAATCGTACGGGACGATTTGCTCTCTTAAGATTTTCGTCCAGACGAAATTAAATTATCGTACATGATGATTTGTTCTCTGTAAGTTTTCATCCAGACGAAATTAATATCATCCAGATCGATCTGGTCTCTGTAAGATTTTCTGTCCAGACGAAATTAAATTATCGTACATGACGATTTGCTCTCTGTAGATTTTTGTCCAGACGAAAATAAATTTTCTTACAGGACGATTGGGTCTCTAGTAAGAATTTCTCCGGACCGAACCAATTTTCGTCCAGACGATACAACTGACTTAGGACGGTTTTTCTGCAGTTTTTGAACCGACTTATAATAACCGTTCGTACCGTACGAACTTGGTTCGTACGGGACGATCAGCCTTATACGAAATCATTTCGTACACATATACAAACAGGTTCGTTTCAAAGGCTTTTAAGTAATATCGTCCAGGACGATCCACGATCGTACGGGACGATCCACTGTGTACGAATTGAAAACTTGAAGTTTTTGGCGGTTTTTCTTGTCTTTTGTTATATATAGTCAATTAGACTGCCACCAATCTTTTTGTCATTTGATCTTTGTAGCCTTTTGAGAGAATAGCCAAGAGAGAGTGTAAGAGTGCATTCAAAGGAGGATTCGTACCATGGAGCGTGAAGCTTCACTTGGAGTTTAAAGGTGAGAATTATACTTTGAATTTGATTTGGCTTTGTAAGCAAGTCCTGTAATGGACATTCCAGAATTTTGATGGATCAACTCCATATGATCCTCTCCACCATCTTTAATAATTCTGGTTTGAATGATCAAATCAACAAGGTCCTTCCCAAATGTTTCCAGCAACTTAATTTCATTCCATACTCCATCAATAATGAACTTGTTTAGAATAACTGTATCTTCTTCTTGAGGTAAAATGAATGTTGGCCAGCTTTGTATACTTCTATCGAATAACCAGATGTCTTTAAAAGCATTCACTTTATCTCCATTCACAAGCACCCATTTGATAATAGGTTTCAACATTTTGTAGCCTTCCTTGAGTAATTTGTAATAAGAGGAGCAAACAATTCTCCCATTTCCCATGTCCAGCTTCTCTTCATATTTAGAAACCATATGCTTGTTTAGAAGAGAATTTTTATCTTGATAAAATCTCCATGCCAACCGTGCTCTCAGAGCAGGTGACTTGATGCTGTTAGAGTGCATTCCATGGCCTCCTTTCTTAACCGGTTTGCACATCTTTGACCAACTGACATAATGCAGTCCTCTAACTCCGTTCTTCTTACTCCAGATAAATTTTCTGCTTATTTTATCAAGCTCATCGAACAGTCTCTTAGGAACTAAGGAGTGAGTAGCATGGAAGGTTGGTAAATCTAACAACACAGATTTCACCAAAGTCATTTTACCTGCCAGTGAGAGCATTTTATTTCCCAATTGATTTATCTTTTTCAAGGCATTTTCAATGATAAATTGAAAATATTCACATTTTAGTCTTCTCAAAACAATCTTCAAATCAAGTTAGTTGAACTTTCTCACAGCCTTGAATCCCATGATTATTTTAATGCTTTTTTCCTTCTTCTTTCCCACATATTTTCCAATCATCAGGGAAGATTTATTTAAGTTGATTCGTTGGCCAGTCCATTCACAAAAGTTATGTAGTATTTTCTTCACATCAATAACATTCTTCCTATTGGCTTCCTAGAATATGATAATGTAATCAACATACAATAAATGAGAAATTATAGGCCCATTCGAACTGATTTTGATGCCACAGGAACTTTGTTCAAAAGCATTTGAGAGAAGTTGAGAGCAAAGTATAAAAAGGATAGGAGATAGGGGTCATCCTTGTCTAAATCCACTTTTGGCTTGAATCCAGTTAGAGTATCTGCCATTGATGATAATAGAATATTTTGGATCTTCTACACTCCATGATGAGGTGAGAGATTTTTGGAGGGAAGTTGAAGTATGTAAGCACTTTCTGTAAGGAAGACGAAGCCATGTAATGATAGGCTTGTTCCATATCGACTTTAAAAGATACTATACCCTTGGAGGCCTTAGAGTAACTTAGTTTACAAAAAATATCTTATGCCAACAGAGCATGGTCCAACAATAACCTCCCCTTGATGAATGTAGCTTGCTCCATAGAGATTACTTTTGGGATCACCAAAACCAATCTATTCAATATAATCTTTAACGCTACCTTGTATATAGTGTTACGAAGACTAATAGTTCTATAATTAGAAGTGAGAAAAGGATTTGATACCATTGGGAAGGGAACTATTAGAGTATCCTTCCATTCTTTGTTTAATTCACCATTGCAGAAAAACTAGTTTAGAGCCCTCCAAAATTTTTAATGAAGGAGTTTGTGACTCCAACATTACCTGGAGCTGTGTTCCATTTGATCTAAAGTATCTTCCATTTCTTTCCAAGTCAGATTAGCTTCAAGGAGAATTTGTTCTTCTTTATCTACACATCAATTCACTGCGAGCCAGCCATTCAAAATGAAACGTCTTTCCTCCCATTTTTTATTGAAAAACTGTAAGAAAATTTCTTCCATTTTGTCTTGTTCTTCCACTATAATTCCATTTTCATCCTTAATTTTGATGATTTTGTTAGAGTTTCTTTTGGCACTAGCTGTCTCGTCCACTCGTGTGACTACGTCTAGCATAAGAGTGTGAAAAATTGGAGTTACCATCTCCCTCCTTTAGCCACTTGATTTTGGCTCTTTCCTTCCACCAAGAATTTAATCTCGCCATAGTAGTATTTAGCTCATTTACTTTGTCTTTAAGACACCAATATTCAAATTAAGAGAGACTACCATTTGCAGCTTCCTTGTTTTGAAGATCCAGGATCTCACATAATAAATCATCTTTGAGCTTGTTCAGATTCTTCAGCTTGAATTTGCTCCAGTAAAACAGAGATTTTAATGAATTTTTTAACTTTTTGTTGAGCACTTGAGAGTAATCACCTTGATACTTCTTGTTCCACTCCTTCCTTACAATCACAAAAGAAGCTTGATAAGAAGACAAGCAGTTTTCATACCTTATTTTCTTTGATAAAGCAGGTTTAAAATTCTAAAAATGAAGTATAATTGGGCAGTGCTCTCAGGCTACCCTAGCAAAGTGCCTCTCTATCAACTAAATTGATGTGCTCAATGCTACGGTGTTAATAAAACACCTATCCAATCTTTCTAGAATCCTTGCACCTCCACTTTTGTTCTTACACCATGTGATTTTTTGTCCAATAAACCCAACTTCATGAAGATCATTGTTGAGCAAGCATTCCTTCGTGTCCTTAGGCCGTTGAGAGAAAATGAATCTTCTACCACCAATCTTGACTTCTTTGTTCATAATGCAATTAAAGTCCCCTCCAATTATCAAAGGAACTTCATTGCTAGCATACTTGTCTATCATGCCCCAAAGCTCTCTTATATTGTGTACTTCTCTGCTACCATAGACTATGGCCATCCTCTATGTTCCTCTGTTTTGAATTTTGAGATCTCCAATTACAATTTGAGAAGAACACATTACCACAGAAAATTCTACAAGTGTAGACTTCCAAAGCAATAACAAACCTCCAGATAGTCCTGTTAATGGCACCAAGAAAATGTCCCAATCAGTTCCCACCATTTCACTAATTTCACCTTTATTAACTTCAGCAATTTTTGTTTCAACCAATCCCAAAAAAAATACTCCATTATTTTTCACAAATTCCTCGATGTAAAGAGAAGCACTCCTCTTCCTTGCTCCTCTACAATTTCAAAAAGCTATGGAATTCATTAAAATAGTTTTTGGGGATTCATCGCCATACCCTCAATTGTTTCAGAATTCTCTTCTTTATTTAAATAGCAGAGTCTGCATTCCCTGTACTAACAGTCTTCAATTCTTCACCAATAGCTGTGTCCATGATATATTTTTCTTTTTCATCAGTTAGAATACCAGGATCTTCTTTGTCTTGAGAATTATGGCTATCTCCTTCTACATTGATTGCATCTGCATTTGGAATTAGTTCTCCTTCCTCCAGAATAACTAGAACATTAAAGCAGTTTTCTACTATCACGGAATTTGAATCTTTTTGGACATTTATTTTGCTAACTTTATTACATTATGCTATGCTTCCAGGTTGTATTTCCCCCATATCTGTGACATCTTAATTATGCTTATTCTCCTGTGATACAACACTTTCATTTTTTCTCTGTTTTACTGGTATCCGGTTGGTCTTCACCTGAGAGATTGTTTTTCTGGCCACATTGTTATAGTTTTTATTCTTCCCATACTTTACCAGCACCCATGGACCATATGAATTTTTATCAGTTGTATCAATTGCCTCCAGGTTCCGATTAACATCAGCTGTTCCTTTATCCTCCACACTGATGGCATCTAACATAATTGTTTTCATTAGCATAGACTTGTGCTTCATTGCTGTTGAAGAACATTCATTCTTTCCATGTTCGATTTTCCCACTTTCAAAACATAGATTTGGTAGCCTCTCATACTAAATTCTCTAAAAAAATTTATCATATACTCCTTCAACCCATACTCCTATTGGTAGTTTTGCATCCAAACTTATACGAACACAAACTCTACCGAATTCTCGCTAGGACCATTGGAACATATTGCCTTCTATCAAATAGGGAGAGCACACCATAGATGCTATACGGCATATGCTTATTTCATCCTAGCAATGCAACGACAAGTTTGGCAATCTAATACAAATGGGAGCAGAAATTCCTTTAAGTGAATTAGGATCAAAATTGTGAGACCATCTGTCTAACCCTACAATGTTTCCATTAACAAACTATGGTCCATTGGTTAGCACCGCCTCCATGTTTTCAAGTTCATAGAATGAACATAATAACCATCCTTTCCCGAGCACCGTTAAATGAAATTTCCCATATTGACTCCATTGTCTCCTCAATTTATAGCTAATTGAGGAAAAAGAGACTTCGTTCCCAAATATCTTCACCACCAATGATTTATACAGTTTTTTGGCGTTTCCTAAACTTTTTCCACATTGAGCTTAACTGATTTACCATCATCTGATTGCAATTACTGAAATCCAAATCGACAACCATGATATTTTTATTTTTGGACCAAACATTTTGCTAGTTGTCTTGATTGTTCCTTCGTGGCATATCAACATTAACTTCATTGCATCTACCCAGCTCTCTATATTCGCAAATGCGCACCTCCTCCAGATCATTTGCCGATAAATCCTCTACAGTAAGGACTTTTTTCTTCTTCCATAATTCACCACTTCAATTGATCCATTCACCTGTTTTCAAAAATTTGTACTTTCTCACCATTTTCATATGCAATAACGACTGTGTTGGCTTCAGATGTAGTTTTCACCTCATTTTTGAATGATGGAGAAAAATAAGTTTCTCCCTTCGCAGCAAGTGATTTCTCCATAAGTTTTACTTTATCCAGAATTTCCTCTACCATGATTCCTTTTCCCTTACTAGCGATTGCAGGGGTTTATTTCATCATTAACAATCCACCTTCATTGATAATTAAATGTTTGTTCGGATTAACCTTCCAACCAGGAATTTCTTTGATATCTCCAAATGCTGGAGGTGATTACGAGGCAAACTGAGCTCCTCTAGATTGACATCCATCCAAGCATTTAACTTCCACAGGAACGCCGACCAAAGATGGCTGGCGACTGTTTAACACCATCATCACTGACGAAACAGCTGCGAAATAAGTTTTTTTAAAAAATAGAAATTCGAAATCCCATAGCTTCTCTCTCTAATCAACCAAATAAAATCTGAGAGCTAAAAAAATGATGGCGTAAATGCAAGAAAGAGATCCGCACGGGCACTATAGGAGATTCCTTATACACATCAAAATCTAGAGTACATTTCTGAAGTCTCATATGACAAGCTTGTATATAATATGATCTCCTTGAAAAAATGCGACTGTAATTAAGATCATTGGTAAATTTTATCATAATATGATGTGGATCTAGCAAACCAATGTGAAAGGAACTAAAAATTTTAAGGTTAACAAAAAAATTTCAAATCACTTCTAAATTTAGTCAACAAAGAAGAAATTTGCCAACTAAGGTGAGAGGGAAAAGCACAATAAGCTACGACACCACATAATCATCAAACATTAGGGCCTAAGAACACTTGAAGGAAGTATACACAAAATGAATCTTAGAAGAAGATGAAGATGAACCCACCAAAAAATCTTTAAAAGAGCAAGTTTTACCATCCGGGAATAAAGACAATGCTGGGAAAGATGACGTTAGGGATGTCATTTACGACCACCTAAAAAAGTTGAAAAACCTCAAAATAATGCTCAAGAAACACTGATCATTTATGAGGGGGTGAAAAAAGCACAAAAAATACAAACCAAAAATACAAGGAGCAAAGAGATGGAGTTGGAGCGCAAGAGCCGAAAAATTGCCTCTGAGTTGCCCAGAGAGCCAGAGAGCAATTGCATCACTGAGGTGATTGGATTGGTAAAAATATTTATATCTTTATTGAAAACCCTCCAAACATTAAGGGACACATAAGATAATTATGAGTGTGATTTATAAATTTAATGTTGGCAAAATTTATTATCAAATGATATTATTGGAATATTAATTGACCCCTACAGGTTTATCTTATATTATCTCCAATGTTTTTGACTAATTAGTAAATAAACATACACATTACTTATAAAGTTCAAGCCAAGGAACTTAAACAGAAATATGTCTCAAAAACAAAAGTTGATAAAATGAAAAATATTTATTTTTAAAATGTGCTTCACATGCATTTAATGCTTATGTGTAGTAATTCCATGAACCCCTAGCTTTTTTCAATTATATGAATGTAAAAAAAAAAATTTAACATTTTTTTTTTCAGCGGAAACCTATGGAGGGGCCTACGCATTGATATAAGTTCAAAATATAAGGTCCTTAAAGGGACCTCAAGCTCTCTATTGCTCAAAAGAGCTACAAGAAAAAAGACAAAAAACCCTATAAACTCGAGGTCCCTAATACGCCAAAATACAATATAACCTAGATACATTCTACGGTGCAAAAGGAGCACCCTAAAATTTGGGAATCAACCAACATATGCTTTCAGCGCAAGCTCCCTGATCCAAAATTGAGTAGAATAATGACCAACAGAAAAAAGATACTACAAAATAGAGAAATAAATACAACAATAATTGTACAAAAATAACCATCAAATATGGAATAGAAAGTACCACTAATGAGAAATGTTACAATAAATCATGTCACCAGGAGAAGAAGCCATTTTAGTCCTCTCAAAGTAATAGGACTTCCTCCAAAAGGCCAGAGAAATCAAAATATCTCAAATAAGCAACCACGTGTAGAAGCAGAATAGAAAAAACCAGCTAGCACAAATGTTAAAACACCACAAATCACAATAATTAAACATAGAACACAACACACTTGGTAATTGAGAAACTAAGAAGGTTGGTATGAAGAAAGAAATAACCAAAATAGCATAACCCCCCGTTAATTCCAGAGGGCATGAAGGGAAAAGAACTTAGTGAAGAATAAGGCCTGCCAAACTCACTGGATAAAACCTGAAGCAGCACCATCTAGCCCAAAGGACCCAGCAAGCACCACCCCCTAGTGCTCCGGGTAAAATTAGAAACCACCACCCCAAGAGGTAGACACCCCCCATCACTCCAGAAAAACCAAATAACACAACAAGGCAAAGAGAATTACACCAAAAAGCCCCAACCAGCACTAACAGAGCACCCAGAAAAGAAAATAGAAAGGATAAACCACCATAAAGCATAATAACCAAACCAAGTATGCAACTTACAACAATAAAACCTATTGAGAAACCAAAAATCAGTCACCAAAATCAAATGCAACTAGGAAATGCCAGTAGTGATCGGGCAAGAAGTCCTCAGGTAAGAATGAAACACTCCACCAACATAGGGTAAAACCTAATGCCGCTCCATCCAGCCCCATGGCCCTAGCTTGCACCACTCCCCAATAAAGCTAAAAAAACACGAAAACACCACACAAAGAGGTAGAAACCCCCACCAGTAAGCCACCTCCATCACAACAACACAAGCTGAGAAAGAAAAGCGAGCCCACATCAACCAACAAAACACCCAAGAGTCCAAACTAGTAAACACAGTCCTCCCATAAAAAAAACAAGAAAATAGAAGTCCAACCAAAATTACACCAGCAAAACACCAGAAAATAATCCAATGGTGTTACAATAGAACCAAGCCCACCAGTAGCCCAAGAAACAACTACAACCAGAAACTCGATAAGCCAAGACACCCAATGCAAACAGGGTCCTACCCACCCAGAGCCAAGGGTAGGGAAGCAACAAACAAGCAACCCATTAAAAGAAGGTTAGAATCGTTGCTCAACTTGAAAACATCACAGCACAACCCACAAATAAGCAAAACACCTAAAGAAACCGAAGCCACTCACCAGCAGAAAACCAAAATGAACCAGCAAAGCTAGACAACTCAAGAAAAATAAGAGACCAAATAGGAAAAAAATTAAATTCTAACATAGGGGTAGGAAATTATGTCCAATCTTAAGAGGCCTCTAAAAGGAGCAGGAGCATTGGCTTCCACAAGGTCCATTTAACAATTAGTTCCAACAACAAATCGAGCTAACCAAACAACACAAGCATTGCCTTCCTTAAGCACATAAGAAGTGTCAACATAAATGAAAACCATCAAATGCTTAATATCTCCAATAATATAAAAAGCTTAGGGTCAGAAACTGAGTTTACACCATTAAATAAACATTGAATATTAAGGGAAGGCCCAATCTCAATAGTAATACTGGGAATGTCATGGGACATACAACTTCTGAACCCATAAAGGATGGAGGTAAAAAAATCCAAATGAGGATTACCAGTAAAGGGCCCCATAAAGACCAGAATAACATTACCATATCATTCTTTGACAATACCTCCATACCCCATTTTGCTATTCTCATACTCAGCACTAACATTTAACTTGAGACAACCCACCACAGGATTAATTCAAGAAACCTAACAAGGAGGAGAAAGAAGCAAAGACACCTACAACTTGATGCCTAAGTCAGAAGAAACATTATAACAATTTTTGAACCCTTTCATAGTAAGTAAATTAACAGAAATCAACCTGAGCGATTTTTCTTTCACATTTTTAATGACCCTCAGAGAGTCCATTTTAATACTATTAAGCAAAGAGTTATTTCTTTCCAACCAAAGAAATAATAAAATCAGGGAGGAGGTAACATTTCTAATGTGTCTTTTAGAATTAACAAACCAAGCATTGAGAAGATAAAAAATGGACATATTTACATTAAAAACATTTAAATTGAAGATATCATCAAAATAACACCAAGTTTTTACTACTATAGGCCCTGACACAAAAACATGATGCATATTTTCCAAATGAAAAAAAACATTGGCACTTAGAAGGAAGGACGAACCTTGTTCTATTAATATTGTCATCCGTAGGAATAAATCCATGTAAAATTGTCCAAATGAAAGTAGAAATGGTAGAAGGTATTCTTATGTGCAAAACCATCAAAAAAATGGTAGTAACAACTTTCTTAGTTCAAAAATCATGCAAGGCATCTTTTAATCTAAACATGCCATCACTAGCCAACTTGCAGAAAAGCACATCATTTGAGTCAAAGTTAATAGGAAGAGTGATAATTTTTTGAATGATACAATTTAGAAGAACACTAGCAAGCTTGTCATAATCCCATATCATTAATGAAGTAAATAACCTTAACCGTAGTAGTAAAAGTACAATCAATAAAGAAGTTAATAGATCAGTAACTTAACCATTAATCAGGCCAGAAGAAAATATTACCACCACCAAGGCCCCAAGATAGATGTGGCTGCACCTCCAACTTGACCTTGCACATCCTCTGCTAAACTTTAGAATCACCAATATTAAAAAACCAAATAGGAGGATGCTTCCCCATAAAATATTTTGAGAACTTAAATTTAGTCCACAAAGATAATATGACACAAAAATTAAACCATAACTTGTAGGAAAAAAGCATGGGCTAGGTCAGCCATACTTTTGCAACCAAGGCCCCCCTCTTTTAAAACTCCACAATATTTATCCCAAGAAGGCCAAGAAATTTTTCTATGACTACTAGTACCTTTCAAAAAAAAACTTGTTAAGGATTATATAAATTCTGTTGCACACCATTTTAGTAAGGAGCAAGGTTTGAAATGAGTAGACAAGGAGAGAACAAAGAACACTACTTATAAGAGTAAGCCTAGCCCCAAAACTCAAGAAATGAGAATCCCCATACTGAAGTTTATTCTAAATAGAGGTAACTAACTCATCAAAAAAAAAAAAAAAAATTCTCCCTTTAAACAAAGGGATACAAAGATACTTGATAGGTAACTGGCCATGCATAAACTCAGTAAGGTCTTTAATCATCAAGATACAATCTTTATGCATATTATTGGAAACATGGAAACATTATTTCTAATTGCTTAAATACTAACCACTAACAGAGTGAAAGTAATGAAAGAGATCCATAAGTTTATGAACGCTATTGCAAGAAGCATTCATAAAAATGACAAAATCATCGGCAAAACAAAGGTGAGATATAGGAAATCCACCCTTAGTCCTAAAATAAAAATTGGGGTGATTTTCAAACATGTTAGCAATCCTTCTAGAAAGATAATCAGCAACTATAATAAAAATGTCAGGGGATATATGGTCACCTTGCCTTAAACCATGAGATGATTTAAAGAAACTAGAGCTTTTTCCATTGATAATCATAGGGAAAAAAAATCTTAAATGCAATTTCTACTAAGGTTTATAAAAGTCTAGTTAAAACAAAACAAATGTAGGATGTTATAAATGAATTGCTAACTAATATTATCATAGAATTTTGAAATATCCAGCTTGAGGATAGAATTACCACCCCTCACCTTGACATCTAGATCACGGAAAAATTCCTAAGCCATTAAAATATTGTCAGAGATGGCATGACCTTTACCAAAGCCTATATAAAATGGAGAAATAATCTTAGGAATAATAGTAGTTAAGAGACATAAGAATTTTGGAAAGCAGTTTACTGAAAAAGTGCAAAAACTAATAGGTCTAAAGTCATTTCAATTACTTGTGTTATTCTTCTTAGGGATAAGAATAACAAAAGTGGAGGAAAAAATTAGGCATATTATGACCAGCAAAAAAATCCAAAACCGTGGCAAAAAGATCATCCTTAATAATACCCCAAGATTTTTGATAAAATTAGTGGTGAAACCATCAGGACTAACCACAGAGTTACCATTCATATCAAAAATAGTATCTTTTAATTCCTCAAGAGAGGGGGAGCTAGAAAAAAGATCATTATCCTCCACATAAATGAGAGAAGGGATATGTTAGGGTTGACAACATTACTAGGGATGAACACCTTATTGAGCCTATCCTAAAAGAGATTAACGGCTAACCTGGCAATCTCCTCAGCATCCTCAGTAATAGATCCATCCTCACGAGTGATTTTATTGATAGAGTTCAAAGCATGTTTTTGTTTAACCATAGCTTGAAAGTACTTCATATCATTATCACCTTCCAGTAGATGCTTAGAAGCAGCCTTTTATTTCTAATAGGTTTCCTCTTGGGCATGAAGTTTAAAAAGATTAGCCTTAGCCTCATGAAGAGATGTAAATTTGGCATTAGAAGGAAAACTTCGATAGTTAAGCTCAACATTATTGACCATCTCTTCACGATTTAAGATATTAGTGAAAATATTTTTAAAAACATTAGGGTTCCAGAAAATTTAAAAGCTATTTATGTCTTTTCAACATAAACCAAAGTGTATTCATACTCACAATAGAGTTATCAGGATGCAAATGCGCATTCCAATTCTCCTAAACAACACTCAAAAATTAATCTTATTGAAGCCATGAATTTTGAAACCAAAATTGAGGAAAAGCATTCACAGGTCTTGTATTTAGAGCAACGAGTAAAGGAGAATGATCAGAAAGAGTCCGACTAAGATGCTTAATAGAAATGGAGCTAAAGGAATTAATCTAGTTATCATTAAATAAAATACGCTCCAACTTTTCCATAAGTGACAGAAAACCCAATGTCAAGGAGGTTATAATCCATAATCATATTATTAAAATCATCCATAGAATAAAAATTAGGAGAAGATCCCCCAGTACATTCAGAAGGATTAGAGATGGTGTTAAAGAAACCACCCACCAACCAAGGAAAACAACACATACTATGAAAGTTAGTTAATTGCTCCCAAATAACTTTTTTAATACTAAGAGCAAAAGCTGCATAAATAAAGGAAGATCAACACTGAACATTTAAAACATCAATATTACAATGCAGCACTTGACTAAAATTTCCAAAAATATCAATATGAACCGGATCTTTCCAAAAAACCCAAATCTTATTAGCATAATTAGTCATAGCATGCTTAAAACCAAGAAATCTATCAGTACAAATTAAATTGGAGACATTGACAAGTGGTTCAAGTAAGATAAGATTATAAATATCATGAATACAATAAAGATTCTTAACCCTCGAATGAGAAGAAACACACCCAATACCCCTAAGATTCGAAATAATAGATTTAAACATAAAAAAAACAAGCATTAACTACTAGTTTGTAAACAGGTATTTCTACCCGATTCTAAAACAAGGTTTTTATTCTTCCTACCTCATTTACCTTGAGCTTTAACAATGCTAATGTAATTGTCATCTTTATAAAAAAAATTAACAGAAAATTTTAATTCCACACTATAAATAAGAGCATCATAATTAAGTTGAGAAGTAGAAGAATATTTACTGTCAATGTTCACATCTTTTCCCTTACTCTTTTGAGGAAGCTCACCTTCCTCCAACAAATCTTCCTCTTCAGTCACATTACAATATACCAAGTCCATCATTCTCTTTTTCATTCAATTCATTTACACTAGAAACCAAAATATTAGAAGTATTAATCCTGACATTAGCAACAACAACTTCTTGATTCTGAGTATAACGAATAACATATCAATAATAGTAGGTTTGTTAGTATTTAAAGAACAATTCATAATAGGTAATTCAGACGTAGGAATATTTAGAGACCCTAGATTTTCTAAGATGTGACCATCACTCTGAGAATAAACCAATGTACTAATAGCATCAGATTGAACAATAAGAGGAGCCTCTAAAGTGGACGGGATCGTAAGGGTAGGTGACTTTAGGAGAGCAGTAGGGTCATTAACTAACGATAAAGAAGCATCAACCAGAGGGTGAGGCCCATCACCCAACTTTGAAATATTTCCTTCAATCTCAATAGGAAGCAATTTATTATCATTCTCAGTAGGAAGACCATCTTTTCATTGAGATTGTTTTGACACAGCTTCATCCTTGTGAAGGTGGGGATGCAGCTTGAAGCATTCCTTAAATACATGGCCATGCATTTTACATTGAGAGAAACAAGTAGGCATGTTTTCAAATTCCACTTTTTGAAAGTAACCATTTAGCTCAGAACCTAAGCAAACCTTAGTCCGGTGCTTCTTAGAAACATCAAGTTCCACAAGAACATGAGCTATGAAGGGGTGAGATATCGAAGTATTAGCTTGATCAGTTTGTAAAGGTCTCCCAAAAATTGAAGCAAGGCCAAACATAATTTGAGATTTAAAAAAAAAGAAATCTCAAATTAGGAAAGAATATCCAAACCGGTGCAATAGGCAACTCTTCCCTCACATCAAAGTTTGGCGTCAATTTGAGAAAATTCATTTGGCACACTTGAATATAATGGGACCATCACGCGAATATCTGACTATAATAAAGATAGTTCATTAATTAGATTAAAATATGATGTGGATCCAGCAAACTGACATGAAATGCACCAGTTAATTTAAAGCTAACAAAAAACTTTTGGATAACATCCAAATAGGGCGGCGCAAGAGGAATTTCCCAACAAAAGTAAGGGCAAAAGTGGGGGCTAACTGAGACACAACCGAGTAATCAAACAAAAGAGCCGGTTAACCCTTAAAAGATGAGTGCACAAAGTTAAGCTTTGGAGCAAAAGAAGGTGATACAGAAACTAAATCCTTGAAGGATCGAGAATGGCCATTAGATAAGGAAGTTATCTGGGTGATAGATGATGATGGAGTCATCATCTCCCAAAGCTAAAATTGAAAAGAAACTCAAATGAAAACCAGGAGGAGAAAGTAATAAAGCGAATGATTAAGAACAATAAGCGAATGACCAAACCAGAATGTTATAGGATCGAGGAACTCAAGCTTCCAAATGTCAACCCTAAATCTCCCAGAATCACAAGGGAGTGCAGAACACAATAGTCAGAAGTTATATTTTAGAATCTGTTTTGATTGAATTGAAAATAAATTAACACTAAGATAAAAAAGATAAATCTATGTTAGGTTTATAAATTATGTTTTAGATACAATAACAACATCAAGCCTCTTATATTCATTTCGACGAGAGGCTGCAAATTGAATCTTTTTTCTCCTTATAATATAATTAACATAACTTGGGTGTGCAGTAAGTTCATTAAGTGAAAATATTTTATGGAAAAGTCAAAAAAAACCATGCGTTGTAATGTGTGGATAAAGCTCAATTTAGTTTAATAACTAACTTCAAATTTAAATCAAATCATTTTGTGTTATATATATATATATATATATATATATATATATATATATATATATATATATATATATATGCCGTAAATATATGGTATTATTATAAAGTTATCCATCAACATTTATTATAAATTGTCCTCCATGGAATTTGAAAGGAAAAAAAAATCATTTAGGCTTCATATGTTGTAAGCTAATGGCTGTCAATCAAAATATATCTAGTTCATATAAAAAGCCAAAAAAAAATAATATAACATGTTACAAATTTTTCCATGTGTTATAAAACAAAAAATAATATCATGTTACAAATTTCATAAATAATTTCTCTTTCATTTTGCTTTTTTTTCCTACAAATAAGCTTCGTATGGACTGACCAAGAGTTAGGTTTTGGAGGTTTTGAATCCTTTTATGCTAGGTAGTTATAGCAAGGTTACAAAGATTGGCATGTTTATAACTCGTGGTGCAGTACATGAATATTGTCATTTTATTCTTCTTCATGACAAAACTTATCATATGATGTCATTATTCTCTAATCATTTTTTAAATTTGTATAAATTAATATGTTTTGCATGCAAACCCAAAAAAAGAAGTTACTAGAAACTATGACTATTATGAGATGCTATACAAATTTTTATAATGATCACCAATATTTCTTTGATTATTTTAATTTTTCTTTCCCGTGGAAGATCAAATCATGAGATGAATTTGGTTAAAAGCTGAAAGAGTCTTATAAGAGGGAGAAAAGTGGATTATAAAATTCTCTTAAACAGTATGACTTCCAAACTTGCTTGAACATAACCAAATAAAGCCACATCCTATAACATTTCATTCATCTTCCTCTCCATGAAAAATATAATGCTTCTAATACTACTAACAAGTTTTGGCACTGATGGTGAATGTCTTGATATCTCAACTAACCTAACATGGGATTCAAAAGAAAATATTAGAATTCATTGCTGAAATACTAAGGTCTTACATGAGATAGCTCAACAATATGAAATAGATTTAAAACATAGTTTAGAATTGTGTTCATATTATAAATTACTATGTTTAATTTTCCTTTTTCTCTTTTAAAAAAAATGTCAATATCTTTATTTTACTTTTCCAATCTAGAAAATATTTATTATTAAAACCTCTCATCATAAAAATGCTTGAAAAAAATATTTAAAGTTATATAACATCATCATCATGTGACACATGAATTTCATTATGATGAGAGTTTTTGCAAATATTTCCTTACATACTATTCAAAAAATTCATTTTCATCAGATCTATAATTTAATAGTATTATTAGAGATGGATTAAACTATGTTGAGCAAAGTCATACATAGTACCAGAAAATAAAGAACTTAAATGAATGTACTAAGACTATTGTCCCATAATTTTTCATGTAGTCATTTAAAGAATGAAACTTGTAATAAGTTTTTGCAAAATATTCCAATGATGGAATTGACTATGAACTTAGATTATTTTTATTAAGGAGGTTAGGATGAACATTATAATAACTACTAATATGAAAGTTAAATTTTAATGGCAGTGGATATTGTCCTGAATACTATTCTTTATGTTCTTTTCAAGGTCTTCTTTTTTAACCATATAAGCCCAAGAAATACGATTCTATCCTTTAGGTGAGCCACTAGTAAACTCCTGAAAACTGTTAGCTACGACCAAACTTATATCACTTTTAAAAATAACATGTAAGTTGCAAAAAAACATGATATCTTTATCAAAAGAATAAAAATAAATAGCTTTCAAAATTTTGATAAACAATTTTTAAGAAAATATAAAGTAATAATAGAATTAAAAAAATTATTAAATTTTATAATTAGACATAGGAAGGAAATCAAGGCAGTGAATATCTATTTGTAGACATTAATTTGAGTTAAAATTGATTTACAATAATCTATAAACAAGTTGAACAAATAATAACAATTATTTGTAGAGGCAAATAAAATAAAAACAATTATTATTATTTATAAAAATTAAAGCTAATATTACTTTAACTTCGATGTAACGATTCTCCTTTTCAAAATAATCTTTTTGAAGTGTGGTATGATGTTTACTTTTTTTTTTTGAAGGAACCAAAATGCATTACTAAAAAAAAAGAGGAAAAAAAAAAACCCTACAGAACACAAGCTAAGGATTCCTCCTTCAAAATATTAACAAACGAAGGAGGAACCTTATCAAGAAAAATATCATCCAAAAAAAAAAGAAGAAAAAACTCCAAAGTTAGCACATAAGTCTGCTAACTTATTACAATCTCTTTTAATGTTATTGAAAATAACATAATTGAAACTATAAACAAAAGAATTTTTATCGATACCTTTTCCTCCTTTTTTGAGAGCTTTATAGATGAAACTATCAACAATAAGTTGCATTATCACTCTCAATGATGATACCTTTATACTCATGCATCCGATCCTTGATCTCATCTTTAATGGATGTTATGGAAAAAAACTCCAGGTAAGTGATATCCCAATGCATATAAGGTCTTCCAAAAGCTGCTATCATTCTTCCTTTATGGTCTCTAACCACTCGTCCAATGCCTCCTTTATAGGAAGGAAATAATGCTGCATCTATATTTACCTTGATAGAATCAGGTCAAGGAGAGAACCATTGATTCTCCAACAGTGAAAGCTGATTAGTACTCAACCGGCCCATGTTGATGTAATTAAGAGCATTAGCAACTCCTACATAGCTCACCACCTTAGCTGCTCTATGTACCGAGCTACTTTCCTCTTGCCATGAACTAGTTTGTTTCTCTCCTTCTAAGTAAAGTAAATGGCATTACATAACAAACTAGATAGAAATGCATTCTGTTTTACCAGCCAATTATACATCTCTTCCTTAGAATTGAAAAGAGGGTTATCAAAACCCCAAATGTTCAGCTGCTGAATTACTTCTCCAATCTTGTGGCATATGCTAATCATATGTCAAATGTTTTCTTCCTCATTACAACCTCTTGGACAATATGCAATCCTTTGAAGTCTTATATACGTTAAAAATGAATTGGTTGGCAAAGCATTGTTGAAAATCCTCCACCAAAAAATTTCCAATCTAGCATTCAATTTTGATTTCTTCAACCATTTCCAGCCTTCGTTATCAGTGTATTGAGTAGAATTGTTAACATCAGCCATTGAAGTTATAGTTTTCCCTGATTACATGTGAATGAGTTCAAATTTATCTTCATTAAGATCAGGCAAAATTTTGATATTACAGATGAGTTCCAAAAGGCCTTCCCGAAGATCTTCTCTAGTTCTGGACTACACCATTGATCTCCCAAGATAAAACTATCCACTATGAAGGATCCATTCATTTCTTCTAGGGTGTTGAAAAATGTAGTCCATTTGTTAAGACATTTGTCCATAATCCATATATCTTCAAAGACATCGATAGATTGACCATTTGTTATATTCCATCTCATAATTGGTTTATGGAATTTACTTCCATCCTTAATTAGCTTCCACACCGTAGAAATAGATTTAGTCCTGTTTCCAGCATTCCAACAGGAACCATATCTTGGATACAATGTCTTATGCATCAAGGAGTCTTCTTCTTTCAAGTATCTCCAAGCTAATTTAGCCCTTAAAGGACCGATTTTGTTGGAGCATGAATGTAGCCCTCTACGTCCATATTCTAGTGGTTCACACATTTTATTCAAGCATACAAAGTGCAAGCCGTGCTCCTCATTTGACTTGTTCTAGATAAAGTTATGGCAAAAATGTCTCAATTTCTTCCAGAACACCTCTTGGAATGAGAGAAATCGTAGAATGAAAGAATGGAAGAGAAAGAATAACCGTCTAGACCAAAGTTATTTTGCCTGCCATTGAGATGAAATTTGATGCCCAAATATTCAGCTTCTTCATAACTTTATCTATCATTAATTGGAAGACCACCCTGGAAAGTCTTCTTAATGCCAATTTAGTTTTAAGATAGTTGAACTCCTTGACCTCCTTGAATCCCATAATGCTTTTAATCTTCCTTTTCTTCCTTCTTTTGACAGCTTTCCAAAATAAAATCCCAGATTTGCTTATGTTTACCTTTTGACCTGTCCATTCATAATACCTCTTGATAATGCCCTTGATAGTCTTCAGATTTTTAAATTTTGCTTCAGTAAAGAAAATGACATCATCCGTGTATAGCAAATGCGAGATCCTTGGGCTATTTTGGCTCATCCAAACACTAATTTCATCCTTCTCCCTAATAGCATTAGAAAGAAGCTGAGAACACTGAATAAATAGGTAAGGCGACAAGGGACACCCTGTCTGAATCCACTCATGGCATTGATCCAATTAGAAGGATTTCCATTGATCAAAATAGAGAAAGATAGATTTTGAGCACATTCCATGATGAAGTTAGAGAAGAATTCAGGAAATCCAAAATATAATAGAACTTTATGCAGAGTTGGCCAGCATATCGAGTCATTGGCCTGTTCCATGTCTAACTTGATTGACACTAATCCTTTAGAAGCTTTAGAGTATATAAATTTGTGGAATAGTTCTTGAGAAATCAAAACATGCTCTTGAAGAGACCTCCCCATGACCAAAACATGCTCTTGAAGATTAGTTTTGGAATGACACCATTTAATCTACTAGTTTCTCTTATAGCCTTCTCTACTTTGAAAGTGCTCAGATGACACTAGAAAGTGCTATGATACCACTTGAAAGTTTGTTAGGGATGTTAAGCCCTTATGAACTGGCCCAAGGCTAAATAAGAGAGAGGTGAATTGGTAAAGAAGAATCTTTAAGCAAAGCACAAACTTAAACTAATATCACCTCATAGAAATAAAGTGCGGAAGAAAATAATGCGGAAGCAATAATAAGAAAAGAACACATCGGATTTATAGTGGTTCGGTCATACCTTGACCTACGTCCACTCCTTGGAGGCACCCTCCAAGTATTGCACTAAACTAAGTGTATCTCCTTTATCCCCCACAGCTAGGCGGAGAAGCCCTTACAAAATCACTTCCATCTTCCTCGGTGCGGCGGAGTCACCGGGTCCTTCGACACCAAAGAGATCTTCTTCTTTGGTGAACTTCCCTCGATACAAGCCTTGAATCCGACTGTATTAAGGTGCAAGCCTGCCGGAGCAACCGTGTGGAATCCCCCTCCACACTCCCTTGAGTCCCCCCTCATAGGATATTCTCCCTCTCTCAGACTTCACCCGTTCATCACTCCCTTTCAAGCTTTCTCTTCAAGTTTTTCCCCCCCAAGAACAAAGCTATAATGGCTGCCAAAGACACTTACAAAGTGTCTTGTCATCTCTTAAATAGAAGGGTTTAAAACAAGCTCATTAATATAAGTTGCCGACATTATCTTCCAGGATGATAGGTATATCATCATAGCCGATCAGTACAAATTTAGCTCATCAGCCCAGGATGATTTGGGACGATCAGAAGAAAATTTGTTACATCGTCCTGGCCAATATCACGATCATCCAGGCTGACTAGTTTAAAAATGATTTCAATCGTCCTGATCATCGCCCTAAATTTAGGTTGTCCGATGTAGATCGTCCAGGAGATCATCCCTGCTGATCCTGCAATCATCCCGGACGATTTGATTGTATCAATTAACCATTAATGCTTTCCAAAGATACCAGATCAATTTAGGCAAAATTTAGTTAGATCGGCCTCGACGATATTTATATCATTCTGGCTTATTTCCTAAAATAATGAATACCTAATCTGATCATGGTGCCTGATTTTTTCTGAATTGTGCTTATCATCCTGGCCGATACAAGTATCGTCAGGCCGATCAGCTCATGACAGCTGCCTTAATGAGGATGCCCTAATTAGGGTTTTTTTTTGGACAGATCATCCAGGATGATATAAATATCATCCCGGACGATGTTACCAAAAACATAAATCTTTATGGAGCAACAGAAAATCCTCCAAGTTACAAAACATCAGGAGCCACACTAAATACAATAGACTCAAGAAAGGAAAAAATATACAAACTAACTCAGACCTAGTCTACCCACTCTTGAGCTGATTCCAAATTACAGTCCGATCGTGTGAACCTGAAATGTTAGTAGAAAGCAGTCGCAGAGAAATAAGAATTGTTTGCTATCATCAAAATTATAAACCGTAGATCCGCAACAATCTCCCCCTTTTTTATGATGGCAAATATTTCAATTTGAATTTGCAAAAAGGAACATTTTCTCCTAATCTCCCCCTCACTAGAATAACACTTTAAAAAATAAGGGAGATAAAAATATTTTTGTTGTTTTAAATTTTTTGAAAAGAAAAAAATGATACAAATTCAACAGTATGTTCTCCCCCTTTGACATTATCAAAAAGAGAGGAGGCACAAACAAAAAACAAAACAAATAAAAGACAAAAAATGTTCCCTGATCTAGTGAAAAAATATATTCTTAAAATGAGAAAGTTACCTCTTGGTTTTAATCAAAAACTTAGTAAAATTGGATTGACAACGCATAGCCCAGAAACGGTTATAAATTTAGAATTTGATAATCCAAACTCAAGTTCTTTAAAAAGGCTCAAAAATGTTTTTATTTAATATCTAAATCATAAGACAAATTAGAGAAAAAAACATAAATTTTTCAAAACTCCTTTCATAAAATATATCTTATAGAAGATTAATGCATGAATTGTTGAATCACGAATAAAGATTTTCAAACTCAAGTATCGAAAATATCAGGGGTTTCCTTAAGATACTAAGAAGTACAAGAATGGTAAACATTAAACTTTGTGGGCTCATTTTATGTCTCTTGACAATTGGTTGGCGCACTGCGCATCTTTTGATTTTTGATACACTTTTGTGTATATTTTTCAATTTGGCATCATTACACATCTTTTATTTTTGGCATCATTGGCCATTTTTTTTATTTAATATGCTACCTTTCTGAAGTCTTAAAAATAAAATTAAACCCATCCTATTGATTAAGCAAATTCTTGATTAAGAAAATTATGAGTTAGATTCAACAACTTGCAAAAGATCCCTATGCGATAAATAAAATGTAGGGAGATGAAAAAATTTTAGTTTCAAAGACTAATTTAAAAGATAAAAAAGATTTTAAATCAAAAGTAGAATAACCTATTTTAGAAAATAGAGATTGAGAGTAAAAAACCTGAGTTTCCTTCCTTTGACTGTTTTAGAGAAGTGAAACACTACTTACCAAAGATTTCAAGAAAAAATAGGAAGTATATTTTTCATTTTTATAAAAGTGAATGTGTGTATTGATCAGAGAAAAAACTTTCACGAAAATAAAAATTTCAAAGAATAAACAAAAAAAAATACAAAATAAAAATGAAAAATATAAAAACAAAAACTTAACACAAAAATACGGAAGGCATTTAACCATTATCTCTCTCCTGATCCGATGCTTCAGAAACCAGATATGCCCATGAGATTTTTTGCCTTTCATTATTTCCCCAGTTTAAATTTTGCTTCGCCTTGCCCTTTTCTTTCGTAGGAAGAATTCTTAAATTATGGCACTGATTTTTCATATGTCCATGCTTCCTACATCGAAAGCAAATAACGTTAGAAGAAATATGGACATCCTTACCACTTTTACCTCTTTTCCATTTTGCCTTATGCTTTGGTGAGCTTTCTGGTTTGCTTGTCAAGTTATTGCATTCGTCACCAACTAAGCTATCTCTTTTTGTATCTTCAGTTTTTAGAACAATCGTTTCACGTGCATCCAAAAGTCTTTAACCCAAACCTTGCACATAGGCAATGAGTGAGCCAATCAAATTATCAATAGAATAATCATTCAAATATTTTGATTCACAAATAATAACTACTTTGGCATTAAACTTATCCAGTAGACAATGAAGAATTTTGTTAACTTTTTCAAAATTTGAAAATTCTTTTCCTAAAGCATGCAATGAGTTTACAATTTGAATGAATCTGGTATACATGTCTAAGATCGTTTCATAAGGTTTCATGGAAAATAATTTAAAATCTTGCATTAACAATTTCAACTTAGATTGCTTGATTTCATTCGTTCCTTCATATATGGTATGTAGTTTATCCCAAACTTCTTTACCAGTAGTGCAAGTAGATATTAACATGAAATCTTCAGAATTTAAAGCACAAAAAAAAGAAATTTAAAGATTTTGCATTCAGTTATTCTTCCTTATTCCATTGATTAAAAGGAATATCTGTTTTAACTCCATTAACAATACGTGACAGTGATGAATAATCAGTTAAAATCATATGCCACATGCAAAAATCAATCGATTGCAAGAAAATAGACATGCGAGTTTTCCAAAAATCAAATGACATATTTTCAAATAAAGGAGGTCTAGTGATTGAATAACCTTCCGCAACATTACAATAAGCCATGGATTGAAAATTCAAAAGCTTTTAAAAACTTATTATATGAATCTCGCTCTAATACCACATGAAAGTTCTCAGATGAAACTAGAAAGTTCGTTAGGGATGTTAAGCCCTTATGAACTGGCCCAAGGCTAAATAAGAGAGTGATGAATTGGTAAAGAAGAATATTTAAGAAAAGCACAAACTAAAACCAATATCACCACATAGAAATCAAGTGCGGAAGTAAATAATGCAGAAGCAATAATAAGAAAAGAACACATCAGATTTATAGTGGTTCGGTCAAACCTTGACCTATGTCCACTCCTTCGAGGCACCCTCCAAGTATTGCACTAAACTAAGTTTCTATCCTTTAGCCCCCACAGCTAGGCGGAGAAGCCCTTACAAAATCACTTCCACCTTCCCCGGTGTGCGGAGTCGTAGGGTCCTTTGACACCATAGAGATCTTCTTCTTTGGTGAAGTTCCCTCAAGACAAGCCTTGAATCCGACGGTATTAAGCTGAAAGCCTTCCAGAGCAACTGTGTGGAATCCCCCTTCACACTCCCTTTTGTCCCCTCTCACAGGATCTTCTCCCTCTCTCAGATTTCACTCGTTCCTCACTCCCTTTCAAGCTATCTCTTCAAGTTTCCCTCACAAAAACGATGCTACAATGGCTACCAAAGACACTTACAAAGTGCCTTGTCATCTATTAAATAGAAGTGCTTAAAACAAGCTTATTAATCCAAGTTGTAGATATTATACTCCAGGACGTTAGCTATATCGTCCTGGCTGATCTGTACAAATTTAGTTCATCAACCCGGGATGATCAGAAGAAAATTAGTTATACCGTCCTGCTCATTATCACGATCGTCCAGGCCGATTAGTTTAAAATCGATTTAAATCATCCTGATCATCGCCCTGAATTCAGGCTGTCCGATGTAGATTGTCCAGGACATCATCCTGACCGATCCTGCTATCGTCCCGGACGATGTGATCGTATCAATTAACTATTAATGCTTTTCAAAGATACCGAATCAATTTAGGCAAAATTGAGTTAGATCGTCCTGGATGATATTTATATAGTCCTGGTCTATTTCCTAAAATAATGAGTACCTAATCTGATCATGGCAGTTGATTCTTTCTGAATTGAGCTTATCGTTCAGGTCGATCAGCTCATGACGGCTGCCTTAATGAGGATGCCCTAATTAGGGTTTTTGTTTTTGGACAGATCATCCAGGATGATATAAATATCATCCCGGACGATGTTACCAAAAACATAAATCTTTAGGGAGTAACAGAAAATCTTCCAAGTTATAAAACATCGGGAGCCACACCAAATACAATAGACTCAAGAAAGGAAAAAAGATACAAACTGACTCAGACCTAGTCAACCCAATCTTGAGCTGACTGCAAATTGCAGTTCGATCGTGTGAACCTAAAATGTTAGTAGAAAGTAGTCGTAGAGAAATAAGGATTGTTTGCTATCATCAAAATCATAAATCATAGATCTGCAATGCACTTCATCAGTGGTGAAACTGCTGTTGAGCTGGGTTCTGTCCTCCTATTCTAGGCAATGTTGATTTCCTGGCCAACCCTCGGGCAAGCATTTCCTATCACACCATTTGTTACTGAAGAATTGAATTAAAACATCTTCAATCTGATTTTTCTCCTCCACCATATTCTCTTTGCCATCCTTAATGCAAGGGATGAATTTTGTATTCTTTCTAGCACTAGCAGCCGAGTGAAAAAAATTAGAATTTTGATCACCTTCTCCAATCCATTTTACCTTGGATCGTTATCTCCACCAAGTTCTTAACTGTGCCAATGTAGAATTGAACTCATTAATTTTTAATTTCAGCAAGTAATATTCATCTTGAGATAGCTCACCAACCTCTGCTTCCTTAGTTTAAAGCTTTAGGATTTTTTCTGTGAGCATGTCTTTCAATTGATTCAAATCTTTAAGCTTGGCCTTGCTCCAAAAGAATAAGGATCTAAGAGTTCTTTTCATCTTGAAGTTAAGAGTATTAGCTGCCGATCCCGTATCAGTTTTGTTCCTAGCTTTCTCCACTACAACATATGATGCCGGGTATAAAGCCTAAACAACATCAAATATTATTGATCTTCTAATTTTAAAAGAAGAGTCAAAAGTGATAAGTAGAATGGGACAGTGATCCGAAGCAATCCTAAGTAGATGCTTAACCACCATATGCTAATTAAAGTTAACTGAAGTCGAGTTGACCATCATACGATCTAACCTTTCCATAATCTGATCTGCCCCTTATTTGTTATTTCTCCAAGTGAGCCTAGGACCAATGAATCCTAGCTCATGAAGATCATTGGACATCAAGAAGGATTTCATTTCCTTGGGCCCCAAGGAAAATGAAAATCTCCTACCACCTTTCTTGTCTTCTTTAGACAAAAGACAATTGAAGTCCCCGCCAATCAACATAGTCCAATCAATGGTAATATGAGGTTGCAACCCATTTCAAAGATATCTTCTATTATAAATGCCTTTGCTTCCATAAATTGTATCAATCCTCCATCTACCCTTGTTAAGGATATCGAAATCTCCAATAATGAATTGGGAAGAAGATTCTAACCTACTGAGTTTAGCCAAGCTTCTCCCCCAAAGCACAAGAATACCACCTGATAACCCAGCCAAAGGTACATAATTGAAGTCCCATCCAGTGCCAATCAATAACTCCACTTTTTTATAATCAATAGAGACCATTTTAAACTCCAATAAACAAATAAAAAGAATATTGTGATCTTTCACCACCTCCTTGAGGTAGAGGGAAGCCCTTTTTTTTCTTGGCTCCTCAACAATTCCATATCAATATAGAGTTCATTTATGGATCAGTGGGGAAGATTTCCTCCTTTTCTCCTTTTTCTCTCCTTCTATTTTTTTATTCCTAGGCATCAAATTAATAGGTCCCAGTCCTTTCAATTTTTTCACACCTTTCTTCTTAACTGTGGAAGAGCTACCTTCATTACCTCTCGGTTCTACATTGTTAATAAATGTAGATTTCAACATAACATCATGAGTTTTATACCTATCAAGGACAAGATTGTCTGGAGGTATATTCTCTTGAACTATCTCTCCTTCCTCAGCAATGTTATTCAAGGCTTCAAATTTATTTTTATTACCAGGAATTCCTTCAGTGAAAAATTTTTTACCATGACCCTCTTCTAACTTTCTTCGAATATCCACTCTAGTGCAACTGATAGAATCTTTTGATGGAGACCTTTTCTTCTCAACTTCTTTATCCAGATTCTGATCAACTGGACCCATTGAAGCAGGTTTTAACAGTTCTTTTGCACCAATTGCTTCAATAACATTAGAAGTGCTCGGAATAACCAAATCATTTGAATTTTTATCAAGAGTTGCTTTTATGATCCTATCTTCTCCTTTTGTTGAAATAGATCAAGGAACTTTCTTCTTTTTGTAATCCACATGAATCCATGGATCATATACTTCTCCATTGCTGCCATTATTTGAAGCTAGTGCTTGTGATTTTGTTTTTGGTTCTGTAACTATGAAATTCTCAACCAACTTATCTTTACTGACTTGAGCTTCCACAACTTGATTTTGTTTGATTGGTGACGTTTTCTTCAAGCATTCCTCCCTTAGGTGACCAAGCTTGCCACAGTTGAAGCAGAAGGTAGGCTATCTTTCATATTCTATGCTTTGGTAGAATTTACCCAAATTACCTTTCACCCATACTCCTAATGATAATTTCTCATCAAGTTAGATTCTCATACAAACCCTTGCAAATTCTCTTCTACTCCACTGGAACATGTTTTCGTCAATTAAGTATGGAGTGCCCACCATGGATGCAATTCTACAAACCTTTACTTCATCCCAACATTGAAGTGGAAGGCTGGGCATTCGAATCGAAATTGGAGCCATGAGACCTTTGAATGAAGAAGGTGAGAAAGCAACCGTCCATATGTCCATGCCCACTATGTTACCATTTATATACCAGGGACCTGAAGCTATGATTTCCTCCAAAGAGTCCTTTTCTTTGAATGCGCAGAGCACCCATCCCAATCCTAATTTGGTTAAATGGAATTTCCCAATCCTGACCCATTGCTTCCTCAACTCAATGCTTATGATATTAAAAGGGAAATTACTGCCAAAGACCTTGATCAGAAGAAACTTCTTAAGTCTGTTTGAGTTATCCTGTTCCTTCTCCAAATGAAGCTTTACCACACTGTCTTCTTTCACAAAATTGTCACCAAAGTTTAGTTCTGAAACTTAAATGTTAGCTTTCTTCTTCCATGCATTCATACTAGTGTTTTCAAGCATTTTTAGAACTGTTAGCAACAGTTATTTGATTATTTCAATTTCCCAGTTCTCCCGATTCACATTCACGTACCTTGAAAAGATCACAATTAACATAGCTTAAATCTAAACCATTATGTTTATCATTATTAATATTTGCTCCTTTTACCAGATCATCAGGGATCTGTGTGCTCTTCAAATCTTCATTTAAAACTATCTTAGTTGTTGTTTCCACATTATTACATGAGGTTGGTGTGCAATTTGCTGTTTGAATTAAATTGGCAGAATGAAGCTTCATGTGTGATACACAGACCTCCTTAGACTTGAAATTAATATCGTCTTCAATCAGGATTTTTTTACCCTTTCCAATGCAATCATAACTTTTCTTATTTACTACCAGTCCTTCATTGATAACCAGAGGTCGTTCTTTTATAAACTATAACTTACTTTCTTTCTCACATCAATTGTCTCCGAATGCTGGCGGAGACGAATCAGTTTGATGCGAGACCTTCCGAGATGATGGGGTTCTTTTGGAATAATGTTTACTTAGGCAACACGATTCATATTAATTTCTTTCATAAACACCTCCCTTTATTGTTAAAACACATGATGGTCTTACGTGTTAAGAAAAAGGTTTAAAAGTCCTTATAGGGATCCAAAACCCATTAATGTTGAATAAAGCTACAATCAATATAGAAGAAACCTCTAAAGATAAAGATCCGTATCTAACTATAAGAGGAAATCAAAAAAGAAATTTAAAAAGCTAAACACAAAAAATGAAGCCTTGCTTCAATTAGCATTCTTTGCACCTAGATTCAAAAGATGATACATGCAAAATAGAAAAAGAATAAAAAAAAAACTATGACAAAGCAAATTGCTACACATGTGTAGCCAAAAATTCTCATTGATGTTGCAGTTAACCACAATTAGAGACAAGCTCCAGGCTATATGATAATATAATAAGAGAACAAATTTAATTGTGTGTCAGCACATATAGAGATTTCAAAGAAAAACCCAACAATGAACAACAATAAGGCAGCAAAAACCTACTTGGAAAACACCTAACAAAAAATAATTTGATAAATGATAAATAAGAACAACATTAACCTATGGTCGAGGACCAAACACATCACAAACATAGCTAGCCTACTCAACCAAATCAATTGGCCTAATAGACGATAGAAAAAACTTGACAGTCAGAGGAAGCACAGCAAAGGACCAACCTTAAAATAAACCAAAAACTTAATAAACAAATCGACTCACACAAACACCCAAAAAACCCAATGACCAAGCCAAAACATAGGCAAGAAGCCCACTAACCAGCACCAACAAAACACACCTGATAAAAAATAGGCTGCTAAAAACTGAAAAAGATGCAAATAAATTATCCCAAAATCTGACCAACAAAAGAGAACCACTATACAGTCTAGCAAAATGTTGAGAATGGCCGCAACAAGACCAAAATAAAATAAGGAAGCAACCAACAATAAAGATTACAACAATCCAAACCAATTAGAACACACATGAAAAACCAGTTTTCCAAACAACAGAAGAGCAGAACTTGGCTACGAGAAGACAACAGAAAATTTAAGTCCCAAACAAGAATAAGATCACATAAACCACCTCCAATAGCTTCCACTTGAATAGCCTAGTAATAAACACCCATGAAGCAACCTCAAGAAAAAAAAAACAACAACAAACAAAAATGTAGGGAAAACCATTAATCTGAATGGCTATAAAAAACACACAAACTCTATTATTCCAACAAGCCAAAATAAAAGGATGCCGAATTTTCGCCATAAAAATAAAGGAAGAGCTTTTTGAAAAACAACATGAACAACCCAAGAGAACCACACTCTTACAACTAAAATTCTAGGAAAGACATAATCATCCACCAATAACAACAATTTATAAAGATGGAATAAACCATACAATAACAAGATAATAATGGGAAATAAAATTAAGTTCTTAAATTTTGGAAGCACAACATATCATGCCTAATCATTTTTTTAAGAATATCAAAAATAAAATCTTTATTATGATAAATAACATTGGAAGTATTTAGGTATTCCTTAGCCAACCAAACAACATAAATATTACATTCTCTCTAAAAGTGAGAAACGCTTAAATTATTTTTTGTAAGCAAGGCTAATATCTTAGAAAATAAATAAAATAATTTAGATTATGACATTTAGAGGAGGTAAAAAGTAGAACAAATAATTTGAGTATGATTCAATAAAAATATTCATAATATTCTTTTCAAGGAAAAGCTTGATACCCCTATAGAGAGCAATCATGTTAGCCAAAAGGATTTTCCCATTGGGGGCTAGAATGAAAGCCATGAATGAACTCACCTTTATGATTCCTAATGAGTCCCCACAACAATCCATTTTTTTCATCAAACCATCAATATTGTGTTTAAACTCATGAATAAGAGGTTTAATCCACCTCAAAATTTTGAGGGTTTTAGATCACTGGATATTTTTATAATGAATATTAAAAAAAGAAGACCAAAAAGAATTTTCTCTAATGTGTTTAGATTTTAATGCCTTAGCAATAAAAAGTTACTAACCTTTAGCCTTAAAAAAATTAATTATACTACTATAGCTGATTTTAGTGTTGTTATACATTCAGTTGTTTATCTCCATCCATAAAAACCAAAAGAAAATCTTAAGAGTAATAGTAAGGATATGGCCTTTAGTATGATTTTAAAACTAGCCAGCTAAAAAGAATTTGAAGTTGTTAATATTTCATGATGTTCCAATCCCTAATTCTTTCTCTAATTTAGGCAACACATAATAAAAATGAAACCATTCCAAAAATAAACATGATTAAGAGTTTCAATATGACAAAAAAACAAAAGCCTTTATTTTCTAAATTTCAATTCATAGAAATAAAACCTTAAAAAATTCCGCAAGACAAAATGGAAAAAGAAGTAGAAGTAGGAGAGTTCTACATTTCACAAATATGATTGAATAATCATTTTTTATTTTGAATTGATTCCAAACATTTTTAAAATAAAAAAGCAACATTCTCAAAATAAATAAATAAGAGAATATCATTAGAAGTGGTATTAATATGGCTCTCAATAATATCATCAATAACGATATAAGGCACATGATCTAATAAGTGGTTAACACACCTTCATCCCTCCCTAATAAAGCAGAAACCTTCAAATCATAAAGAGAGTGGGATCTAAAGAAAGAGTCAAGAGACCCAAAGCAAGTCCAATCATCCAGCCCAAAATTAAATGACCATTTCTAATTCCCCTTTGAATAAAGGACTCCCCCAATCATTTAACTTTACATAACCTATGCATATAATTAATTCTTTTTGAAATAACAAAGAGTTGGATTTTTTACCCATGTAGTTGGAACAAAATGAATATTTAGTTCTAAAATTTCATCAAATCCTACCAAAAACAATAGTATAAGTGGAGGAAGAGAAGATAAAAATGCTCTTAATGATTACATAAAAGAAACAACTCACAAAAAAACATATTTTTTAGATAGACAATACCAAAATCACAACAAAGCAATCTGGTGAATAAAACATACTTATAATTGTAACCAAGATTATGGATAATGAACAAATAGTTATAACAGTCCAAACTAGGAACCATGAAATAACGAACCAACCAATAACCATGAAGGATAAAAATATCAACACCCAATAAATTATAAAGACTAAAATCTAACATTGGGCAAAGTAATTTTTATACAATCTAATGAGGCCTTTTAAAGTGTTAGGAAAATTAGCATAACTAAAATAAGTAACGAAGTCTAGATTTCAACCCTGATTGGCTAACCAATCAATATAAGAAATACTATCCGTATGAACTTGAGTATTAGTGTAATTAAAAAAATTAAATTATGATTAATCTCCTTGATGAAGTAAAAGAAATTTAGATTACAAATTTTATCTATATAGTCTTTTATGTAAGAAATATAATAAGTAGAATCCACCTAAATCTAGATATTTGAAATGCCAAGAGAAAGGCATAGTTTAAAGTTGTACAATATAGATGAAAGCTTAACCTAAATGATAGAACACTTATGTAAGGGACAAACATACACCATGACAATATTCCCAAGAGCATCCTTGATTAGACCACCTCAACCATAAGCCAAATCTTTAACGAAACCATCAGTATTATGTTCGAAAATATTATAAGAGGGTTTAATCTGATAAACCATCTTAGGCTTATAAAAAACATTTTTTGTTTGAAGAGAAACACTAAAATCTTGTGCTACATATGAGAAGACTCTAAAGTTCCTTGAGTAAAGAAGGTAAGTAGAGTAAAGCTTCTTGACTTTATCTTTAATAATTCTAATAATGTAAAGATGGTTCATGCCAATATTGTTCAAAATAGAGGTATTTCTAACAAGCCATTGATACCACAAAATAAGGAAAGGAATAAAATTTATGATATGACATCTATATTTGCTAAGCTAAAAATTGCCCATTCCATTGATGAAAATATTAGGAGTAAAATGATTGAGTCTAAAAATGTCATCAAAATGAGTCTAAATTTTGAAAGAAAAAAGACAAAAATATACATGATGCATATTCTCGAAGTGATTGCAACATTTACATTTGGATGGTAAAAAGAAGCATCTTTTAAGAATATTCTCATTACCAAGAATGTAATTATGCATAATTCTCCAAATAAAAGTTGGAAAACATTTATGCCAAACCATGGTGAGAACTTTAGTGATGCAATTCTTTATTCTAAAAGCATTCCTAGCAACCTTTAATTTGAAATACCATTAGTAGAATGTGTTATAACTTAGTTTTCATAACTATGTTTTAATATTATGTGTTTTTTATGATTCCAAAAAATGATTGTACTGATAATTGTTTTTCCTAAAATATGTTGAAAATATTGTTTTTGTTATTTGTGTGTACTAACATTTTAGGGAAATCATAATCCAGACTATTTAAGACTTCAGGATAGATTTTATTAGGGTTTATTGTAACTAGAGTCTATACTTTTTAGTCTTTTATTGAGTTTGAGAGGGTTTGATTGTAATTGGGTAACCGTGCTTACATACATTAGGGGAGGGTAAAAAATGGTAATATTTGAAACTAATTATACTGTATGATTTAAGATTGTACAAGACTATTTGTATAGTTCATTCCTCTAGAAAGATGATAGTCAAACCATGATAGGAAAATTTTTCTAAGTCTTGTTTATACTGTACAAAGTTAACTTCGTAGAGATGACATCCAGAGTACAAAATAGATATGTACAAGTTCATCAAGATGAATATCCAATTTTTTTTCTAAAATGATCATATTGTTTGATCGTAGGTTTGTACATACGACATCCATAGTTTGAAATGGTTGCATATCTTGTTGTCCATATAAATAAGTAAGTTTTTTGAGCTGTTCGAATTGTACAATCCTAGGATCGTACAAATGACATCAAGAGTATGAAATGGACTCATTAATTTTCATACTAGATAAAACATATTTTTATTAAAACTAGTCGTACTCTATGATATGTGGTTCGTATAATACATTTTCCAGAGTACAAAGTTGGTTTGTATTGGTTCAAATGAACAAATTTAGAACTATTTCTACATTCGATCGTGGATCATAATATATAATCATGGATGGTAAAAATAAAAAATTTCAATTTTTAGGATGGTTTTTTGTATCTTTCGTATATAAGGTCCTTAAAAATGAGAAGGACAAATCTATCTTTGTGTTTTCTTTGAGAATAAGTGTAAGAGTGAGGTCGGAGAGTGTTTGAGAGAGAGCTCTTACAAGTGGAGAGTGTGAATAGTTCACAAGGTTTTTCAATGGTGAGAATTTCTTTGTTTGTGTGACAAATCTCATCCTTACTTCTTTGAAGAAGCTCAAGAGAAGATCTTTAAATATGATCTTGTTCTTTGTTGATGCTTGTAGGGTGTGAAAGGATGATGGTACTCACAAATACTTGGAGGGTGTGAAAAGCTGGCGGTACTCTAGCGACACTTGGAGGATACGAAAGGATGATGGTACACTGCCAATACTTGGATGGTGTGAAAGGATGACAATACTCTACCACACTAGGGATTGGTGGAAGAGAGGGTAATTATAAAGGCCTCTCCGCCTTGCTGTGGGAGAAAAAGGAGAGTTACTTTGTTAACATTTCAATACCTGAAGAGGGAGTCTTCAGTGAGTGGACTTTTGTCTAGTTGGATCGAACCACTATAAATTTCTATATTTTTTTATTCTACAAAAATTTTATTTTCCTTTACTTTTTATTTTTGTGTCTCAAAAGTTTTTTTATTTTGAAAAATTTTCTTTGTAGAAAGATTATAAAATTATTTTCTAAAATTTCCATGATGTTTTTAAAATAATTGTTTCACCCCCACCCCACTTGGTTAGCATTGGGACAATTATTATATGTCTAACAACCTATATGGAGTTTTAAAGAGTTTACATAATAGATAATCATTAAACTCAATATTTATAGGGAGATGTATTGTTAATAATAGACTCAGGAAGAACTTCAAGAAGTATATTATAATTCATATTATTATTTGTAATAAAGAAAGTGACCTTAATAACAGTAGTAGAAGAAATATTAAGATGAGAGTCAATAGAGTGAGCACCTAACCAATGATCATGCCAAAAGAAAATGTTAGAACAACCAAGATCCCATTGAATATGAGCCTCGAATTCATATTAATATTGCAAAGTCTCTTCAAAACTCTAGAATCAACCTTATTATAGAATCACATAGTAAGATGCTTACCAAAATAGTACTTAGTTGACATTAACTTAGCCCAAAGGCTAAGTTTAACACGAAAGTTAAAACCCGGCTTAATAGAAAATACATTGGATAAGTCATTCATATTTTTAATACTCAAAGCACTTTACTCTAGAGTCCCATATCAATTACTCCAAGAGGTCCAAGTGATTTTTGAATTTTTATTGGTGCCATTAAAAAAACTTATAAAATAAGTTTTTAAACTTATTGCAAACTACGTGTGTAGGTTGTAAAGTTTAAAAGGTATAAATTTGTAAGGAACACAAAACATTTCATAAAAGAATCAATCTCCTATAAAAACTTAAAAGATTAAACTCCAATGAATTGTGCTTTTTTGTGCACATAAGTAATAAGATCATCAAAAAGAAAAGTTTTTTTCTACCTTTGTAACGGGGAACCCCAGGATTTTTAATAAGTAAAGAACCTAGAACAAATCAAGTAATAACATTGATAAAATTAAGGAAAAGACCATAATAATTTTAAAGAAAGAATAGTTTTATTTTCTCTAACAATATACCACATGAATTTAAAAAATTATGTAAAAAACCTCTCATACCAAGCCCTAAGTGCCTGTTTCAATCCATATAATGCCTTTTTCAACTTGAAAACATGATTTGGGTATTTAGAATTTTTAAAACCTGATGGTTGTTCTACAAAAATATCTTCTTGAATTACCTCATTTAAAAAGGCACTTTTTACATCCATTTGATACAATTTGAATCCTCTAAAACATGTAAAAGCTAGTAAAACCCTAATTGTTTCAAGTCTAGCTACATGGCAAAAGTTTCTTCAAAATAAATCCCTTTAATCTGATTATACCCCTTAGCAACTAATCGGAGCCTTATTTCTAATTGACAACTCCTGAGTCATTCATTTTATTTTTTGGAATACTATCTTGTACTCCAACACCATAACTTTGATCCTATCGTGGCCTTACGTACGTTTAATTCCTCAATTTATTTTCTTACAGAAGTGATTCAAACTCTTCTTGTATGGCCAAATCCAAAATTCAGTTGCTGAGAAGTGCTGATTGGGGGCGTCTAATATTTGTGGGTTCTATAGTTTTAAAATGAATTCTGAATGATTAAACTTCTTTGTTTAATCCACGCCTAGTCCTTTACACCCTCACTTTGGTTCTACCTATATAAATTTCTCTTGGGTGCTTGGTTAATAGAAAATCTTCAATCTTCTAGGCCAAGGGATTTTCTATCTCTAGTAAATTTTCTTTCACATTTCTTTCCAAATTTTCATCTCAAATTTATTTATAAATCTTTAGGATTAATCTCAATTCTCATCTTCTATAATAATTTGGCTCTTCCATATTTCCAGATTCATTCAAATACAACATGTTGTGGTCTCCCATTACCAAAGTTCTTCTATTGAGTACTCTAGTAAGATTTTCTAACACAACGAGTATCCAACAAGAAAATTCATTCATTAGATTTTGGATCAAATTTTCCCTAAGGTAGATTTCCTATTTGTTATGATATGAATACTTGGCAACCAAAAACATGCAATGAGACAAATTAGGTATCTCTCCTTTTAGCAACTCATGAAGGTGTTTTTTATTTTAGTTTAGATCTCACAATTCACCCTATCTCAGAACATATACAGTGAAGTGCTAACCGGCCTCAACCCTAGAAATATTTAGGAAGTTGAGTAATTCCCTGCTCAACATTGCCTCGGTGTGGCTTCTATGTAATGTTTCTAGTTTTCTTTAGACTACCCCATTTTAGCTTGAGGTTCTAGGTGCAGAAAAATTATGATCAATTCATTTCTCTTTACAAATTTTTTCAAATTTCTCATTTCTCAAATTCGTACACCATGATCACTTTGTTATTAAGAAATTAATTTCACAACCTAAGTTTTCTGTTGAAATCCAATGTTCAAAAAAATTTCTTAAATTCCTTCAAAATGATTACACTTCTATGAAATTACAAATCAGTAACCCATGTGAATCTTGATTAATCCATCCACAATCACAAATCTTGTATACCTTCCCTCCTAGACTCATGAGTTCCAACTAGTCCAAAAAAATCCATATGCCAAAATCTCTATATGAGTTTAGTCTAAGATCCTTATTGGAACTAGAAAAGTGGAACCTCACTTTCTTTCCTAATTGACAGCATCACAAAGGTGTCCTTAGTAAAGTCTTGTTTGGTTTATACCTCTCACTAAGTTCTTTTAGGTAATCCTTCTAAGTATTTCATGCTAGAATGACAAAGTCCCCTATGCCAAAGCTATGACTCATCAGATATAGTTTTCAAACAAAAAGTAGTAGGAGATTGAATATAATTCAAGTCTAGCATATAAACATTATTTACCCTCTTACCATTCAAAACATCTTTTCCATTTAGGCTTAATATGTAGCTAGTAGGAAAAAAACTTACACAATATCCTTTATCACATAGCTGGCTTATACTTAACAGGTTATGCTTTAAGCCTTCTACTAATAACACATTCTCAATATAAAATTTATTAAGATTTCCAATCATACCTGATCCAACCACTTTCCTTAGGGTGTTATCTCTAAGTGTAATCTTGCCTCCACTCCTGGCTTCCAACGATATGAATTGTGCAGTATCTCCAGTCAAATGCTTTGAATATCCGCTATCCAGGTACAATATGCTCTCATGAGGTCTTATGTGAGAGCGATCCTGCAAAATTATTAAATGTTAGACCTAGGAACCCAAACAAGTTTGGGTTCTCCTTTTGGCAATTTATAATCAGATGCATGTATGATATGTCTAGGTTTATGAATCATAGGTCTCCACTCCAAATATGTTTTCATCTTCAAAGTATAGGTGTGAGCTATATGTCCAAACAATTCATAATTATTACTTTTATTTTTGGAAATTGTTTCCTAAGTCTTCTCCTATTCATCTATCTATTCAGGGATTGCATAAATTTAGGATACATAATATGATTAGTAAAATTTTCAAGTTTAGGGGGTATCCTATTATCCCCGAGAGCTTTTATCGTTAATTTGTAAAATGAATTAATATCTTCCAAAATTTGATTTGTATAATTTGATCTATAAATCCTGCTCTTCGATTCATCCTTAAAATTTTTAAAATCTTTTTCAAGTTCAGTATAGGATGATTTTAAATTTTCAAGTTTTTTATTCAAGTCATCAAACTTATCAAGTAATTTAATGTGGTTGTCATCAATTAAAACATGATCTATCCTAAGAATTTCATGTTCCTTTTGTAATTCTTCGAACTCTAAACTTAGACTAGCATGCATTTTCTTTGTTTTCTTATATGCATCATGCATGTGTTCAGAAACTTAAAAAAGTTCATCATAGGTTAAATCACATACCTCTTCTTGATCTGACTGAGCAAGACTATCGTCCATTAAGCAAAGATTAGTGACTTCTTCTTTCTTTTCAGTCTCTAATGAATCTGAAGCTGTGTCCACCTAGAAGGCTCTTTGAAACTTCTTCTTGCCCTACTTTATAATTGGTTTATCCTCAACCTTCTCCTTGCTAGGAGTAGCTTTGAGTTTTGGGCATTCAGTCTTGATATGACCAGGTTTCCTGCACTCTTAGTAATTCACATCATTTGAAACATCAGCATTTCTATTAAATTTACCTCTAATCCAATGCTGGCGTCTCTTCTACTTCCTCTTCAGAAAGCTTCTGAATTATTTAGTCATTAATGCGATGTTGTCTTCATCCTCAGGTTGTGAGTGTTCACTCTCAGACTCTTCCACATTTAGTACTATATTCTTCTCCCTTCGTGGTTCACCTACATCAATCTTTCTTTGGCTAACTCCTTGCTCGTAAGCAATTAGCGAACCAAGAATATTATTAATAGAGTAAATGTTTAGGTATTTAGACTCTATAATTGCAATAATTTTAGCATCATAAGCAGTAGGCAAACAGCATCTGTTAGTTTCCTACCCAGTGCATGCAAAGAGGTGACTATTTGTGTGAATATTGTGTACATATCAGAAATGGATTCATTTGGTTTCATTCAAAATAATTCATAATCATGCAATAAGATATTATGTCTAGATTGCATAACCTCATTAGTCTCCTCATAAGTTATACAAAGTCTATCACATATGTCCTTCCCACTTTTGCAAGTGGAAACCCGCATGTAGTCTTCTGATTTTAAAGCATAAAAGAAACTATTCAAGCGTTTGGCATTAAGTTGTGCTAAGTCACGTTCTTCTACTATCCAGTCTGCAAAAGGTGTTTCAACTCCAACTCCGTCAACTAGCCTAGTTGGTTTTGTATACCCTTTTTGAACTATGATCCACATACGATAATTAAGTGACTGTAAAAATGCAGACATGTGTGTTTTCAAAAAATTAAAAGGTATATAGTAGAACAGTGGAGGTCTAGTTATAGGGTAACCCTAGAGTGTATTTTGGTTTCAAAATATAGCCATCAACGTTAATCAAAAAGTAGTTTATACTTAAGATTTTGGAACAAAGCTCTGATACCACTTGTTGAAACTTGATCACTATGAATTAGGTTGTTAAACCTAAGATTATGTCCTAGCGGCTAACCAAGGGGGGTGGGGGGGAATTGGTAATTAAACATTAATCCCTCTTTTTATTTTTTTAAACCAAAAATTAAACTTTAATGAGTTTTGTAAAAATATATTTTTCAACCACAAATTAGAAACAAAAATCAACAAAATAAAAAGCAACGAAAAATAAAACACACAAGATTTATAGTGGTTTAGTCAAACTTGACCTACATCCACTCCCCGGAGGCAGCCTCCGAGTATTGCACTAATACAACTAGTGACTCTCCTTTAGCACCCACAACATGGCGGAGAAGCCATTACAAAAACTCTTTTCACCACTACCTAGTGCGGTAGAGAACCGTCATCCTTTCACACTATCCCCAGTGTTGGCAGAGAACCGTCGTCCTTTTACACTATCCCCAGGATTGGCAGAGAACCGTCATCCTTTCACACTATCCCTAGTGTTGGCAGAGAACTATCATCCTTTTATACTATCCCTAGTGTTGGCAGAGAACCGTCATCCTTTTACACTATCCCCAGTGTTAGCAGAGAATCATCGTCCTTTCACACTATCTGCAGTATTGGCAGAGAATCGTCATCCTTTTACACTCTCCCGGTGTAGGCAGAGAACCGTTTGACTGCTCACACTCTCCAACTGTGGGCAGAGAACCCTTAGATTGTTCACACTTCTTAAGTGTGGGCAGAGAACCCTTCGGCTGTTCACACTCTCCAAGTGTCCGTAGAGAACTGGATCTCCTTGACAAATCTTCTCATAAGAAATCTAAAAGGAAGAAAGAAAGGGGGAAGTAATCCCAAATCACAAGTAGAGATTCTTACCTTTGAATACCAAGTGAAGCATTCACGCTCCGGTAGTAAGAATCCACCTTCAAACACTCTCTTACACTTTCTCTTTCACTCTTCTTTCAATAGGCACGAAGATCAGTGTACAAAAAGATTTGGTGGCAGTCAAAATTGGACTTTATATCGGAGAGATAATAAAAACCGTCAAAAAATTGTAAATTTTCAAGTCAATACGCATTAGATCATCCCGTACGATCGTGGATCTTCCTAGATGATTTTACTTAAATGCGTTGGAAACGAACCTAATATATATGGGTACGAAATAACTTCGTACAGACACATAGTCCCGTACGAACTAGGTTCATCCGGTACGAACGGTTATTCCATAGGCCGGTTCCCAAAAAACTGCAGAACATCACTAAAATTTTAGAGTCGGTTTACTTCATCCTGGGATGAATTATGGGTTCATCCAGACAAAATTTTTCCAGCGAGCAAATCATCCCGGGACAAATACACTTCGTCCTGGACGATAGTACTCCAGAGAGAAACTCGTCCTGGAACAAATACACTTCCTTTTGAACGAAAATTTTGAAGAGAACTTTTCATTCTGGGATGAATTCACTTCATCCTGGACAATCAGGACTTAGAAATTTTTCTTCAACTCCTATTCGTTCCGTTGCTCTTATGAGGAGATAACTAAACTAATCGTCCCATACGAACTATATTCGTCCCGTACTATCAGTACAAATTTCTCAAGATCTCCTAAAGTGTGTGTGTGTTCACTCAATTACAATCACTCCCTCTTAATCTTAATTCAAAGAAAAATACAAGTTTTAAATACAATGTATCTCATGTTGAATTTGGTTTGAAGTCTTTGTAGTCTGGAGTTTAATTTTTCTGAAATGTTAGTACACACAAGAGCAAAAAAAACTCTTCCAAAAAGTGTTAGGAGATAACTATATATAAAACAATAATATTTAAAATCAACAAAACTATACAAGTTACAAGAATGTAAAACATGCAAATAGCAACTCTCTTAACAAATGATTCATGAGATCTATAAAAATCAACATACTAAGGAAAGTGAAAAGAATAGTAGGCTAAAGATTATCCCAATTACTGATGGCTATCTTCTTAGGAATAAATACAATGCAAGTAGAAGAAAAAATAATAAGAATAGTGTTCCCAACAAGGTAATATAAAACCATCATATAAATTAGAGCACAAGTATTCCAGGCCTTATGAATAAGCTTTTCATGAGTACGAATTTGCATTACAATAATAAAATCAAAATTCATAGCATGAACAATCTCCTTTACTTCCTCGAACGTCGGAAGTTGGGTAAGAGAAATATTATCATCTTAATTAATAATATTAGGAATTGGATTAGGACTATCAAAAGGAATAGGATAAATGTTATTATTTAATAAAAATTTAAAATGTTGCACCGTAGAGTTAGCATTTTCCACTGAAATTTCATTTTTCGTGCCATAAAAAAAAACATTTTACTAATCAAAATTCTTACTCTATTTGGTGGGAAAAATTATGTCACCACGCAGATTTTGATTTCTCCTATTTTGTAATCGAATACCGCATTAAGAATAAAGTACAGTCTCGGGAGACTGACACAATATTCTACAATGGATTCAATATCAGAATAGGTTTTTGAAAATTAATATTTCTATAATCAAACATAGTACAAAGAATAACATATCGTCTCAAAAGATGAACATGAAATTCTATAGAATATGTTTAAAGATAGAAATACGTTTTTAAAAAAGTTTATTCATTCTTTTATTTAGATATAACAAGAAAAATATTGTATCATCTTAAAAGACGAACATAACATTCTTCAAGATATCCAAAAGTGAGAATGAGTTTTATAAAATTCATCATTTCTAAAGTTGAATATAACAAGTATAATATTATATTATCTAAAAAGATAATAATAATATTATACAAGTCTATTCAAAATTAGAAATGAGATTTTAAAAATATCTACGTTCCCAAAGATTCTTTCCTTGTTTTATATGAATAAAACAAGGTTTATTTTAGTCTGTGGTTCTCAAATCCCTATAGAGGCAAGCCCCTATAGTTAATTACAACCTAGGAGAGAAGCTCCTAAGAAAACTCTCGATTAAAATAGTGATTTCATACCCTTTTGACTACAAAGTAAAAGACAAGGAATAGAAGTAAGGATTTTTCAAGGGGAAAGCTCAATTTTGAACATTTATTAGTGGTCCAATGGAGAAATACGAGTGCTGGATTCTGAGAGGCTCAGAGGCAACCTTCAGTCTATCCTATGTTGGATTATATTTTAAGAGAAAATTTTATGTAAAGTTGACATTTTTATTAAAAATTTGAGATTTTATTCTCGAGGCTGTTAAGATCTAAAAAGAATCTGCCTCGGAACCTAAATCTAATTTGGGTACTATAAAATAGTACCCAAACCTAACTAATGAAATTGCAAATCTGAGACTTACCCCGCCTGGATTGGGGAGCCAGCTAACACCTAAGCGCTTTAAAACCATGTATCCAGGTCTCTTATTGAAAGATGGGTAGGGATGTTTGTTTAAGTTTTAAGAATATGAGGGCCGACATCTAAGATCAGTTCCTAATTGGCCCCTTGACTTATGTAGGGTGAAAAATGTCTAGAAATGCAATTAATATTTTAGACTCTTTTTAATTTATCTAATGCAATGCATGCTAATTGACTCGAATGCATAAAATGATAAATGAAGCAGTTTAAAAATTAGCTTAGAAAATGGGTTTTTCCCTAGAGATTGCACAACTTCCCCTTGACAGAACTGCACCCTCATAGATCAAGTGGTCTCCAAGAACCCCGCCAGCGGGGAGGTGCCAACAAAGGAAGAAAAAGTATTAAATGCTTAAATTGCTGACTCTCGCGAGTCCCCGAACTTCTCTCTTAGATCGTTAGAGTTACTATGTGAGCCCTAAAAATTTTTTTTTTAATTACAAGGTAAAAGAATTTTTAAGCCGTACCCTTACGAAAAAAAAACTCTCCGATTCGAAATCCTAGGCTAAAAAAACAGAACACGGGGCATGCCAAGGTTTTCCCTTAAAAAAAAATTCTACTTTGCACCCCAAAACATTTTGTAAACAAGAAAATTTTAATAATCCCAAATATAAATGTCTCAATGGGTCCATTGTTCCATATTAAACACCCTGAATTTACAGAAAAGTAAAATGGCCGGGCACCACTACAACAAACGGATTCTAAGCCTAAGAATGACGCAAGTGATTTTTTGAAATGGGATATACTGTTCTTTGAATCTTCATTTCTTCATCTTCTTCTTCAATCTTCTCGTTCTGTCTTTTCTTCTTCTACGAACTTCTCGGGTCCGTCGGGTTCTGGATATCCAAATGAAAAGAAACTCATCCCTATTGAGGCGGTATTTTATTTTCTATTTGGATATTGAATTATCCTAATTTGGCTTTCCAAATAAAAGAGAATAATCCTTTAAGGTATATTCTCCTTTCTTTGGTTTTCAAATTGGATGTAATATCCCATTTTCAAAATCACTTTCACATTTATGATAATTTTCAAATACATTTGCATTTACATTACATTTCACAGAAAAAGAAAGAAAATCTAGACACCTGCAGGGTTATCCTAAGCAAAAATCATCCCAAAGCATTATATATATCATTTTAAATTAAATCAATTAGCCTTACTGCCACACTCTTTCCTCATTTGGGGCTAAGCAACTGGAGTACCTGTAGCATTTTATATAAAATTTTATTAAATTAGCCCCCTTTTTCTTCCCTGCATGAGTGTGGCCACCTGCCAGGAAAATCATATTAACAATCCAGATCGCTCTAACCTTATTGGTAATCTAATCCATTAATCAAATCACAACACAGAGTGCAGTTAAAAATAAATAAAACAAACACACCAACATTTACAACCAGCATGCAATAAAACTCGAGAAAAAAGCCCGTCACAGTGCAATAAAGAAATAAACACTGGCCTAACCTAAAACTAGAGTTGGTTGTCCTAGCAAACAAATCTAAGTGTGTGTATTAGAAAGTGTGGTTTTTATATATCCTAAATCAATTATTATTTAAAAGAAAATTGTTCATTAATTAAATTTAATTTGCTAAATAAGTAAAAATAAAATAAAATAAAATAATAATAATAATAATAATAATGAATGTCACTAAGTTTTCTATGTTAATGTTTCTACCCTAAAGTGTACATGCATCCTAAGTCTAAGTTTTTTAAGACCCGGTCCTTATTTTTTGTCCTTAAATGTCACTACTGTTGTATGGGATAAAAATTTATTATTACTAACCCTTAGGACATTTCGTACATGTAAAGGGGTTTAGGGATCTAAAATAAAACAAAAAAGTAAACCTAATTAAATTGAAGTTACTACAGGGACCTAAAGGAATGGTTCATGCACACCGCATCAAAGGGTCCTAAAGTTTTCTAAGTTTAGAAATACTCACATTCACCGGGGGCTACGACCCGGTGGTTCCGCCCGTAGCACCTCTACCCAGTTGGATAGAGGCGACTGACGCCTTTAGCTCCTTGTACTTTTGTTCCCTCGACCCGTATCATTCCTCGCAGTTCATGCAAATAAAGAGAAGAAAACAGGAAAAGCAGGGATTAGAGAGCACTTCTAATAAATATAATAATGAAATAATTAAAATTTATTGAAAATAAAGACGTACCTTTCTTCGGGCTTGAACACCGGCTTGGTTGATCGCACTTTTGGAACTTTTACTTTTGAAAGTATACTTTATATCTTTCCAATATTTATCTCGAGGCAATGCAAGGGGATTAGAAGGGGGAGAAAAAGAGAGAGAGGCTTTTACTTTTCAATAATTTCATCCAAAACTATCGATCTCTATCACAAACAATTTTTTTTTTTATTTTTTTGCTTTCCAACAAATACTCAAAGCAACTCATTCTCCAACAATCCTACTTTTCATCTCTTTTTCTGAAAATTTACATAGTTTCACTTTCAAAAACATACACTTCTACATTTAAAACATACAATCTCCACTTTCCACTTTCCAAAGCACACACTAGCACTTTATAGGCATACGCTTCTTCCTTTTCTAACACACAATTTACATTTCTCAACTCCTAAAATTATACAAACTCCACAATTCCACTTTTCAAACACATAAACTTCTCACAAACACTTTTTTTTTTTAAAGCATACATACAATTTACCTTTTCAAAATTCATACAATTATCAAATTCTTTGCCTTTCAAAATCCCCCATTTAGCCTTTGATCATTCTCATACAATACCTTTCAAATTATTCTCATACAATACCTTTTAATATATATACATATATTTCCCATAAAATCATACACTTCATCTTTAACAATTACACACAATACGCTTTACCTTTAAACTTCCACAAACATCACCCTTCAAAACTTACAATTTTTACCTTTCCAAACTCTATACATTTAGTAGATTTCCCAACACATATACCCACTACGAGTCATTCACCTCATTCTCCCAAAAATACCGAACTATACTTTTCTACATTTACTTAACTTCTCCAAAATACACACATTTCACCTTTCAAATTTAAACACAACACAACCTCGTATAAAATCTATGAAAACTCTAAATCATTTCTCCAAAATACCATACAAGAGAATTGTGAATGCTCATTTCCAAAAACAACTTAGAGTACAAGTGGACACATGAAAAGCTTTCCCAAAAGTCATTGAAAGAACGATTTAACATATATCAACCCGATAACAAAATTTCAATGAAACTTGGAAGAACGATCCCATTTCACACAATTATTTGTAGCAAATAAGGAAACCATATGCATCCATCTAATGGAGAAAAGCACAGCCGTAAATTTATCAAGATAAATCATATGTGCTTATAGACATTCCAATAAACTTTCATTACATCATTTTTCTTATGTATGATCCATAGCATTGAAACCTCTCAATCAAAAATTATTAGAAAGCAATGAAACATCATATCTTCATAATAATAAAAAAAAAAATCAAAATCCATTTCTGTATAATTATAGAACCTTCATTATTCCTCTTTCCAGAAAGATGAAGCATGAGAAGAAAGAGATGGAGAAATGATGTGGTAGAAGGAGAAGCAAAGGTAGGTGTATAAGGGATTACCCAAGGTTAAGAAGGTTTCCGTCGCTGTCCACGCAATCAAGACGGGATAGAGTGCAGCGAGAGTGTCCGGCCTTAGCTTCCGCAAAGACAGGTTGGAGGCGTCGGGCTTCTGAACTGGGAAGTGGCGTGCGAATCAGTGGGGGAGAGCAGGAGTTGCGAACTGCTGTAGGAGAGGGGATTTCAGTCTTTCTATGCGAGTGATGAGGGCTTCGTTCGAGCAGAGAGCAAAGGGTTGAGAGCAGTTCGCGAATTGTTCTACGGGCGAACGGTTCCTGGGCTTCGTGCGAATGAATGGGGAGAGGAGCCGATTTTCTGTGAACTGCCGAGAGGTGAGTGGGCTATGCTTCATGCAAATTTCAGAGAAAGGGCTAGGGTCTTCACGAAAATGCAGGGGAGAACCGAGGCTGGAGTTCTGAGGTTTTGCCTGAGTCTTCTCGTGTGATCCAGAGAGGGAAGATGGGGCTGTCCGCCTGGGTTTCTTCTCACGTCCAAGAGGGAAGTAGAGAGTGCGATTCTGGGCTTCTCATGCGTGAGGGAGAGAGTGACCGTGAAAGGGAGCTGGGGCAGTTCGTCCATTGTATGGGAAATGGGGTGGTGGTTTTTTGCGAATGAGAGAGTGGGTTGAGCCGTTGAGTGGTTTCCAAAATGCTGAGATAAGAGGGAGTGAGAGAGACGTGGGGGCCGGGTGGTTTAAACTGGCCTAAACTCTTATTTAATTAGTTTAAGGTGTTAAAGCTATTTAGTTTAGGTTATTAAAGATGTGATTTGAGAATAAATTTATTCTATTAAAATTTATTGATTAAAGATATATTTATTCAAAATTTATTTAAATGATTTTAGTATTTTATTATCAATGAAGAATTTAGAGTTGATTTGATTGTGAATTAGATTTAGATCGAATCGATTTAGATTTGGGTTGAATTTAAGAGGGATCTATGGGCTGAGTTTAATTTGATTAAAATTAAAACATATTTTATTAGAAAGAATTTGGTGTTTGATTGGTGAATTGATTGAATCCAATGATGTATCAATTTGATCGAAAATGAATTAGATTAAGTTAAATTGAGTCGATCGATATCGACGAATCATAAAATCAAGCTTGTTTTGAGTTCGTTTAGAGTTGAATGAAATTGGATTGAATTGATTTTGATTTAAGTTGAGTGATAGGTTCAAGTCGATGCTACGTCAATGGGCGTCCACCTAAGGGAGATCCTATGGGGGCGATGTCTACACTATGTTAGGAAGACCTAGGTGCTAGAGATGAACTATAGAGAAATTGACCTCGAATAATGAGGTCAACACTATTCATCTTGACGAAGGTGTGAAATCAGATAGTATTGTTGTCTCCTTCAATGAGGTGCTTGGAAGAAGTTTTTGTTTAAAAAAAACTTTCTCTTGAGCTTGTTTGTAGAAAAGGGAATTTTTAGCATCTTTAAGAAGCCTAAAACTTTTATTATATGGTTGAAGTTGAAAATTTTACTTAATAAAATTAACTATACCCTGAGTAGAAAAAATAGTTGTGAAAATATTTTTGAAAACACTATTCCACTAATTAATCTTATACTTTAATATTTTAAGCTTGAGACACAATCTTTTCATGCCCAAAATGAGTTATCAGGATGTAGAAGAGCATGCCAATTGTCCTGAAACATCTTGAAAATAGAATTATATATTAACCACCTATTTTGAAATTTAAATATGAGAACAAGACCTTCTTTCCACAACATAATACCAATAAGGAGTGGAGAAAGATCCATAAAAGGTTCTACTGAGATGATCATAAAAGGTATTATTTTAACAATTAATCTAAACATCATTAAAAAGCATACGATCCAAAATTGTTCACAAATTAGCATGATTCAAAGTAAAATAATTACAAACATAACCAATGTCAGCTAAGTTGTAATCCAAAATCATATTATTGAAATCCTCCATATATTTATAGATAGAGTTGGAACCACCAACACATTTAAATGGATTGGAGATAATAATAAAATCACCACCAACCATCAATAAAAAAATAATTAAACCATTCAAATTAGTGAGTTTCTCCCAAAGAGCCTTTCTAACAATTTAAGAAGTAGCATACACAAAAGAAGCATAACATTTAAACTATAAAAATTTAATACTTCAATGAACAACTTGAGCGAAATCACCAACAACCTCTATATAAATAAGATCATTGTAAAAAAACCAAAATTTATTGGATAAATTAGTAACAACATGGTTTAAATCCAAAAATCAAAAAGTGGAATTTAACTTAGCAGAAGAAATAAATGGTTTAAGCAAAACTAAAATATAAACATTATTGATAGGTCATTAGTTCTTTACCCTAATTGTAGTAGAAAGGAAACCAATGCCTCAAACATTCCAAATAGTAGACTTCATCTTTAAATTTAAATTGATGAGTTTGAGAATGAGTACTTCTAGGAGATTCGAAAATGACATTTTTTTTGTTATTCATTATACCTTGCAGTTTAGTAAAGTCTATTAATTTATTTAACAACCTAGCAACAGAATTCTCAAAAGCCTTAAAGTTATCAACATTCATTGTGAAAGTAGTAGAATCATTTCTACCAATACCCAATTCCTTATCATGAGTAAGAGCACATTCCTCCATACCATCCTGAAATGCTCTTCTTCTTCTTCCATATTACCCTTTTCAACATTTTCCTCATCATTCATGAAGGCATTAGATGAAAATTTATTGGCATATTCATCTTTATTCGTAACTACGTCAAATTCACACAAGTTTTTATTCGTAGAATAAGGCAACTGCAAAGAAGTTAAAATATTATTATGCTCATAATAAATTTTTGCCATTTTCTCATAGAAATTCTTAATAACATTCTAAAGTTGGAAATATTTTATCTATAATAAGATGATGAGGAACATTTCTAACTCCCATAACATGTAAAGATTTTAAGGCATCTATGATATTTTTTTGAACCTCCATTTAACTTCTTAACATGATCCAAATTCACTAAGGTAGAAGGTTCACACTGAACATTCATAGTAGAATGTGGGTCATGTGATGGATTCTATTATTAATAATTATTCCTAATTGCCTCATTAATTTCTCACACAAGATTAGTAATTTTAAGAGCTAAAGATGCAACCATCGTGTTTTTCTTTTATTTTGATTCTTTGGTAGAGTCTTCTTTCTTGTGAAGTTATGGATGCAAAATAAAATATCTAGGAAATTTATAGTGATTTTATAAAAAAGGGGGAAATTTTTAAATTCAATTTTTTTATACCCACTAGGAAAAAGTCCAAGCCATATTTCATTAGGATGTATTTTAGAAATACCCATTAAAACCAAAATATGAGCTATAGATGGACGTGTAAGAGAAGTAGTTTGTTGATCCATTTGTAGTGGTTTACCATTAATTGAAGCGAACAAAAAAAAAATCTGCGAGTTACATAAATGGAGCCTCAACTTTAGAAAAGAACTCCACATAAGTGAAATAGGTGATTTTTTCTTAATATCACAAAATGGTGTACACTTGAGCAAACACATTTGAAAATATTAAATATAGTAAGATCTACTAGAAAATATATGACTTTAATCAAAGTAATTGGAATGTTTTATTTCAATGTGATGTTGATAAAAAAAACCAATAGTATAAGTTCTACTTAGTTTCAAATTAATAAAAAACTTATGAATAATATCAAGGTTTGGACGGCGCAACACAAATTTTCTAACAAATGTGAACTCAAAGGGAGAAACATGTGTTGTGAATCTGATTTCAAGGAGTATAATATTGATGATATTAAACATTTTTTTTTTACTTTTATTTCTCTTTGATTTCCTTGCCTACTAATATTTCAGGTCTACAAGATCAAATTGCAAATCGAACTAGCTCAAGTTTGGGTAGATTAGGACTAGGTCTACTTGTAATGTACATCTAGTGTCTTTTTCTTTTTCTTGAGTCCTTTATAATAATGTGGATCCTGATGCTAAATAACCTTACACACATATAATTGGGGGAAATTTTTTTTCAATTTGTTAGAGTTCTCTATTTTTGATCACAACATCTAGGATGGTCCCCAAAATCATTTTAGACGATAAAATAAAAAATAAAACCCTAATTTGGGCATCTTGGTTAATGCAAGCACAATTAAGCGAATCGTCCTAGATGATACTACTATCGTACAAAATGATAGGATGAAATTAGAAAGAATCATCCACCAAGGCATGTGTTATTTTTTGACATTGTCCATGACATCATTCTAGACGATCCAGTGTAATTCTGCCTAAATTAATCTAATTATTAAAGAAAGTAATTAAGATTTGATTTCTCAATTATATCATCTTGGAGGATCATAGGATCGCCCGGGATGATGTTATACACAAACCTTAGTTCTTTCTAGATGATTTATAATTGGCCTGGCTCCATCCATGGCGATGTTCTGGTTGGTATGTGATGTTTTGTCCTAATCACCCCGGAAAATCGTGAGATCGATCAGAATGATCTAATTAATTTTTCATCATCTAAACATCCATCATGGGCGATGTTTTAGATGATATGTGATATTTTTAACTAATCGCCCGGTCGAACAAGTTGCTTTTTCATCATCCAGACATCCCTCCTGAGCGATGGTATAGATGATATTGATTAAATTAAACTAATCATAAAGGACAATATTCTATTATCTTGGATGATCTAAACAAAGGAACCTTCAAATCATCTAGACTTTCCCAAATCATCTTGTCTAATTGATCTAAATTTGTACTGATTATACGGGACGATCTGTCAAATAGCCTTGACGATATTTGATGATTAGTTGTTAATTAGGGCTATTTTTGTAGCCCTTGTTTAAAAGATCTCTTATTTTATCAAGAGGAGATCTTTTATTGTTGTTCTGACCTAAGAGAGCCAAGAAGAGAGTTAGAGCAAGGGAAAGAGAGAGAGAGAGAGAGAGAGAGAGAGAGAGAGAGAGAGAGAGAGGATCTTATGAGGGGGAGTTTATGATGAGATTTATAAAGGTTGCTCCAAGCAAGGACCCAAGTCATCTTCTCTAGCCTTTATCCTTGACTCCTTGGATGTTCAAGAGAGGTTTGCTTTAGCAACTGATCAAGGTTCTCTACCTTCTTATGTAGTAAGAAAATGGAGTTGGGTCATTTGCTTCCTTTTGGAGGAAGCAAAAGGAGTTGGGTTCTATGTCTTCTTCAGGAGGAAGCAAAAGGACTTAGGTTCTCTGCCTCACCGGGGTTAGTGAAAAGGAATTTTTGTATTGGCTTCTGTACCTTATTATGGGGGAAAAAGGAGAGACACATACTTTAGTGTAATACTTAGAGGAGAGGCTCCGGGGTTGATGTAGGTCAAGTTGACTGAACCACTATAAAATATGGTGTGTTCTTTCTTATTATTCTTCCATATTTAATTTTTGAACTTCATTTCTCTTATTGTGAATCTTAGTTTGGATGTGTTGGTATTTTTTATTTGGAAAGAATTTTTAAATACCAATTCACCCCCCTCTTGGTTAGCCTCGAGACTTTTTTATAAGGGATTAATATCATTAACAAACTTTCAAGTGGTATCAGAGCGAGTTTCATAAAATAAAATTCTTGAAAACTTTTTAAATTTTAATTCATGGCTAACTTTGGTAATCGTAATACTGCGGAAGGTTACTCTATTACACGAAAACCTTTGTTTGATAATATTCCTTTTAATTTTTGGAAAGCTCGCATGTCTACATTTTACAATCGATTGACTATATCATGTGGATGCTTATTAAAGAAATGTTTGAACTAATTTTTTTGTGCTTTGAAATCAAAAGATTATAAGTGTGTTTTAACTTGTGCCACTAGTAAAGAAATTTTGGATAGATTTTGTATCAGTTATGAAGGACTAAATGAAGTTAGGCAATCTAGGGTGAATATTTTATTACATGACTACGAACTTTTTTTGTTTAAAATCTTCTGAATCAATTTCTAGTATGTATACTAGGTTTACTCAAATTGTCACCTCATTGCATGCCTTAGGAAGAGAGCTCACTAACTATAAAAGAGTGAAGAAAATTTTGCGATGCTTTCCTTCTTCCTTTGATACTAATATTACTTAGATTTACTTCTTTTTTTTCTTCTTTCTTTTGAATTTTTATTTCATTTCAATTTTCTTTTGATTCCCTTCCATCATTTGTGTAGTCCCATAAGTCTGTTCATCTTGTAGAATCTGACCCATTTTCTCATCTAGGAGGGGTATGAAAGAAATCAGATTTCTTTTTAATCAAAAGTACTATATGAAATCTTTGAGTAATTACCAAATATAAGGATTTGAATACTTATTATGTAGATAACTTACTTGGGTCACTCATTGCTTACGATCAATGTGTGAACCAAAGACAACTTGATACTAGTGAGAAGAAGAAGGTGAAAATTGTGCCACAAAAGGTTAATGATACAGATAAAAATTCTTTTGGATATGAAAGCGATGATGTTTCCTTAATCACTAGGCAATTTAAAAGATTTTTAAAGAAAAATCATATACATCATCATAAGTGGATAAAAAGGTAAGGATATCAAAATTTTAAAAGTTCTTTTGATGTTGCTTATTTTGAATGCAGGAAGCTAGGACAAGTTAAAGTTGATTGTCTTACACTTACGGATCACTTAAGAAGGGAGAGGGGTGAGGAGAAACCCAAGTTCAGGAAGGACAAGAAGCGCTACCAAAAGGCATTCTAGGCAAATTCTGTAACTAATTCCTCTGAGACTGAAGCTGAGAAGGAGAAAGTAAACTTATGCTTGATGGCCGGTGATTATCTTGGTCAGTCCAACCAAGAAGAGGTATGCAAACTAACCTACGATCAATTACATAAAGTTTGTTAGAAAATTCATGCATCATATAGGAAACTTAAGAAATCGCATGCTACTTTAAAATTAGAGTTTTTTCATTTGCAAAAAATTGCAAGAAGTTTTAATTAAAGATCACTCAGAAATTGATAACAATCTTATGCCATTACTTGATGAGTTTGATGAATTGAATAAAAAGCATTCTGAGTTGGTCAGTGAGCATGATTTATTGAAAGCTTCTTAGATCTACCTTGAAATTGATTTTAAAACATATATTGATGAATCTGAGCATAGGGAGCACTATTTAATAGTTGATAATATTGTTTTAGAAAGTGTTAACTCAAGGTTTGAAGCTGAATTGAATGCACTTGAGGAAAATAGGATGAAACCCACGCTCGATCCAAAGCCGAAACCTAGGAAAATACATTGTAACCCAAATAGATTATTAAACCCTTTTCCTGGTGTTAGATTTTTTTTCATGTGGCATGCTAGGACACATTTCACACACTTGCATTATTCATCATAGTACATGTTGGGTATGGAGACCTAAATTACATGATTTATAGTATAACACACATGTACTATATTCTTCTTTTCAAAAGAAGGGACTCAAATCTGTTTGCATTCATTAATCAGATATTTGATTATATTATAGGCTTGCTCTGACAAAAGGCCTCATCAGAGTATATGGTATCTATATAATGGATGCTTATGACACATGACTGCAGATTCTAATCAATTCGTTTCATTGGAGGCTAGGGCTAGAGGCAAGGTCACTCTTGGAGAAAACACCACCACGAAAGTGGTGGGCTCATGTATAATCTGAAACTCTAAGAACCTTTTGATTAAAAATGTTTTTTTTTATAGATGGACTAAAATAAAATATGCTAAGCATCAGTCAGCTGTGTAATAAGGGCTTTATCATAAAAGTTTTGGCAAACACATGCATTATTAGCTTGAATAACAACACTATTTTATAGGAAAAGAGGATCAACAATGTTGACATGCTTGATTTAAATAATATTCACTGTTTTGCTTTATTTATTTAAAAATCGTTGCTAATGATTCTTGGTTATGGCACATGAGGTTATGTCATGCCAATATTAAAACCCTTAGGAAGGTGATCCAAAAGGACCAAGTTAGAGGTGTCCCCAAGCTTATATTCACCAAAGACCACCTGTGTGATACTTGCCAACTAGGGAAGCAAGTGCAATCCTTTTTTTTATTCCATTAAGGACATTAGCACTTATAGACCTTCAGAAGTCCTTCACATAGATTTGCACTACTAGTTTAGGGGAAAAAGTCTATAGATTTGTGATTGTCTATGACTACTTGAGGTTCACTTGGATTAATTTTTTATCACATAAGAGTGAGTCTTTTGATGAGTTTAGATCCTTCTCCACTTAGGTTCAAAAAAAGTTAGGTTGTGAGATCTTGACCATCCATAGTGACCATGGGGGAGAGTTTAAAAATACGAGATTTATAGACTTTTATGAGGATAACGGGATTAGCCACAACTTCTCATCTCCTAAGACCCCTCAGTAGAATGGGGTAGCTGAAAGGAAGAACTTGACCTTAGTAGAATCTGCTGGAGCCATGCTTGCTGAGTATTCACTTCCAAAATACGTTTGGGCTGAAGTAGTAAATATAGCATATTATGTGTTGAATACGGTGAATGTTAGAGACAAACTAGATAACACATCCTATGAGATACTTAAGGGTAGGACACCCAATCTTTCTCACCTCCATGTCTTTGGTTGTAAGGTTTTCATTTTTAATAATGTGAAGTCACACTTAGGGAAATTTAACACAAAATCTGATGGAGTGTTCTTAGGATATTCAAGTGTTTGGAAATCCTTTATGGTGTTT
>NW_021319460.1:642621-652448 GCF_001605985.2 Dendrobium catenatum
GTAAAGCTAATTTATCACAGATTGATACATAGCAATTTGAAGTAATTATACTGTGATGAGAAAAGTGTCAAACACAAAATAAAAACATCAGAAATTTTAATGTTTACATTAATATTTCCTATATGAACTACAAAAATTTATTTATACTAATGAAATAGTGATGTGTGAAAGTCAAATGATCAAATATATAATAACAATTAGAAGAAACTATGATATTTAAATGTACATGATTGGTTTTAGAATAGTTTTTTTTACCTATTATTATTGTGTATCTGAGCAGATGCACTCATCATATCTATCATCTCCTTGAATATTAATTAGGATCTCCGTTAACCACACATTCTTCTTTCTCCTAAAGCCCTAATCCTAACCATCATACGCTGGTATGTTATGGTTGACTACATTTTAACTTTCATAACTTATTGATTTTCCTCGTCGAGTCTCTCGAATCATACTAGGTTTTAAATTTGTGTATGAGCTACCAATAACTAATTGAAGCATGAAGAAATTAAACATAACTTTTATATTTGAATATTAAATATATTCTAAGCAATACATGCTATTAAAAAAAACATTAGATTCAGAGTAGATGTTTAGAGCTATACATGGACACAATGTTCACAGCAATAGCATTTTATTCCACAAATAAATAGAAGTAACAAACTTTTACATAAGTATCAAGAAATAGATGGGTATAAAAAGAAAAAATAAAATACAACTTCTTTGCTCTTTTCATTTAATCCACCTAATACAAAATCCATACAAGATCACAAGCTATTCCTATTAAGAATCGGCCCTCAAAGTCACATACCCACACAAGCACACGCGCGCGCCACTCACACACACACACACACACAACACGCACGCACGCACACACACACACACTCACACACATACACAACACACACACGACACACACACCACACACACACACAACACAAACACCACACACACCACACACTCACAACCACAAATCACACACACAATAAAAATGACTCCATAATATGCTAACTCCTTAACACAAAGACTAAGGCTGCTATTTATATTCTTCCAAATAACTGAATGAGCAACGCGACACTCTCATGATGGCAGTACGACACTACAACATCGATACATAAGTTCACCTTTCATCACTTTAGTTCACTAGTTTAACCATCTCCCATCAGGATCTTGGGTGATTTGGCACTATGGTACTCAATCTAGTACTACAATGCTTCTTGGATAGCACCTCATCACTAACCTCTACCTCTAGGAATTTTTTTGAAAGCTCTCTGTTGCAGCAATAAATGGGTGGCCTTGTGGAACTGGAATGAGCTTTGGAACTACAATACTAACTTGGTACCATAGTTGTGCTTGTTAATTAAATATTTGTAATTTTTTTCTCTAATTATTAGAAAAAAAATATAATAATTCAAAATACATAATATCATATATAAGCCTTTTGGAATTAATATTTTTTCTCTTATTAAATTCCACCAAACTTTAGGATTGTTTGTGAACACAAATAATGCTGCACTATGATAAAAAATATACATTTGAAAATAAAATAAAATTAACAATGTAATTATTTAGAAAGTATATAAGTTGGAAGAATTTACTAAAAAATAATTTATGACATCATGATTAAATTATTTTTCCTTTTAAATTAAACTTATGTAAGTGAATAATTTTTAATATCTTACTCATGTTTATTTTTTTTTCAAATAAATAAAATTTTATATTTAATCAATTCTAAAATTTAAACATAAATTTTCCTTAAATATTCTGATTCAAATAAATGTTTTAGAAGTATACCTGTAGGGCTAGATATTAGAGATACTAATTATAGATATTCATGTATTAGCAATTTTAATTTTTCTTTTTCTTTTTCTTTTTTTAAATTTATCCAAGTTCCATATAATGATTTTAAATACCAATTTATTACCTTCACTTATTATTTTTTTATTTTTAACTTTTCATTTATTTATATATTTATTAAAATATCTTATTTTGCTAAAATACCCAATTATAAAGTTGGAATCCAACCGGGTGTTTTGATGAATACAAGCATTATTTCATGCTTATTTAGCTTCTTCTACCTTATATAGTGTACATTTTTTTGTGTGTATCACTAACATTTCAGTTTCAACATTCACAAACCATCATTAGATAATCAGAACTCACGAAAGGGTTGTATAGGTTAGACTTATTTAAAAGAGTTTGAAATTTAATTTTTCTTTAGAGGATGTACAAAAAAAGGTGTATAATATCTTAGGAATTTTGCATAAACATAAGGGGAATTGAAATTTGAAAATTTTAAAATAGAACAACTCACACTCTATATTATTTTATAACATTTTCTTATTTAAGTAAAGTAATTAAGGAGTCAAATCAGATATAAATTATGTATAGATTGTATTAGAAAATCATGTATTGTACAATATAACTAATTTGAATGTGCTCTAGATGAACCTTGGTTTGTCCTATAAAATATTAAGTTTGACTTAAGTTAATCACACTATATAATATATAATCTAATCGTTTTTTTCTTTTTTTTTGAAAGATGCAAATTGCATTTAATAGAAAATAAGCTATTAAAAACTATAAGAGAAATAACCCAATGGCAATCCTTCCAAAACTTACGAAAGGAAGCATTATTAATGTAAAATTAAGAAACAAAAATTTATTTGAAAGATATGATATTTCATAAGGAACATAAGATCCTCTACTCCTCATTTTAAACAAATTGGGGCGGAGGGGATACCAAAAATTAAAAAACCCAAAAGGTTGATTAGTATCCCAGAGTTCTCGATTACATAAAAAATATGGAATGGAGCGATTCTTAAATTTCCAAATTATATCCCCATCTTTCAAATACACTCTAGTGCTTAATTTAAACCTAAAAATACAATGACCATAATAACTAATAAAAAAGAGAACATAAACTAAAAACAATGTACTTCTTGCTTCGAAGACCTCTGTTTCTTCACATCAAAAGCCTTCATCCGACCATGCCATGACCTTTAAGCCAACAATCGTCCTGCTTCATAGTGTTATAAGGAAACAACTTTCTTTTAAAGACTACAATACCAATTGAATGACATAACATATCTATCCAAATATATGCTTCTTCCTTAAATGCTTCACCCATTTTCCCTTGGTACAAACCATCCTCATCCCTTCAATTTTAATTAAGTGATAGATGTCAAAGTGAATCCATCACTTTCACCAAGCATAATCATTTTTCTTCCTCTAAGGCTACCTTTGATTGGCCAAAAATCTTTGTTTAACTTCTTATGATGAATAGATTTAGATGGTAACTGAAATTTACCTTCTTCAAACAAGCATTCCTTATTATTATCTGAATGATGCACAGAATTGGCCATAACAAAATGCAATTTTTCAGAACTATCTTCATCCACCTCTCTAAGAAGAACATCTTCACCTTTGTCTTTTATAACAGCTTGTATACTCCCATTCTCTCATAGCTCAACCTGCTGAACAACACCATCAATTCCTTCAACCAAAAATATGTTTTTTCTAGAATTCTGAATTACAATTTCTGCTGGATCAACAACCGCAACTTCTGAAACCTAATCCTTATGAGTCATATTGTCTATAACAGCCTCCTCATTACTTGAATCTACAGGATTAAGATATTCATACTCATCCAATTCTGGACTGTCTGACAAATCGACTTCCATTCGAGCCCCAATATCAGAATTATGAGATAACACATCAAATTTATTAGCCTTCTTAATATGACCATTATTTAGTGCATGAATCTGAATCTAATTCTTAAACTTGTTCATTCTCTTATTCTTTACATTCATAAGTATCCAATTGTCGTACTCATTAGCATAAACACTAGCCGTTCCTTCTTTACCCAAAACTTTATTCCCATCATTCAATACTTCCTTATGCATTTTTTTGTTATCTTCTTTTTTTATCCTCTGGACACATTTCCATCTTATGACCTATCTTATCACATTTGAATCACAACGATAAAATTTTTTTATGCTCTACTTTTGGAAGAACTTTCCATAAAAGCCATCAATCCAAACTCCATTTTTTAATTTAGAGTCAAGATTAATCCGAACACATACCCTTGTGAATTCACGTCTTCCACATTTAACATTTTCCCATCAAAGAGTAATGGCACTCCTATCTTTGAAACAATCTTCATAACATACACCTCATCCCAGCCATGTAATGGCAGATGAGGCAATCATGAAAGTTCATTAGGGATGTTAATCCCAATAGAAATTGCCCAAGCTAACCAAGAGGGGGGGGGGGGGGTGAATTGGTATTTTAAAAATTATCTTTTCATAAAGAAGTAAATTCTCATAAACCAATATCACATTACAAAAAAAGTTTGGAAATTAATGTGCGGAAGCAAGAAACAAGAACACAGAGATTTATAGTAGTTCAGTCAGCTCGACCTACGTTCACTCCACGGAGGCACCCTCCGAGTATTGCACAACAATCGTGACTCTCCTTTAGCCCCCATAGCTAGGCGGAGAAGCCTTTACAAAGAACCTCTTTTTTCCACCCCGACAAGGTAGAGAACCTATCTTTTTTTTCTTCCTCCTGAAGCTGGAAAGGAACCACAATCAGATGCTGAATCCTTACCTCTACCGACCCTTCCACGGATGAGAAACTCTAGACGAAAAAGAAGTAGAGCGATCCTTGAAGCAACCCTTGTGAATCCCCTCACAAGCTCCCCCTTACAATATCCTCTCTCTCTCTCCCTCTCTCTCTTTCTCTCCTCAAGGTCTTCTCAGGTCAAGGCAACAGTAAAAGATTATTCAAAATATTGAACAATAGCTCTTAAATAGAAGAGCTTCAAAGGAGCTCATTAATTGCAATTTGTCGACTATATCGTCTAGGACGATATGGAAATTGTCCTGGCTGATCAGTAAAAATCTCCAAAGATCGGCCAGAGCATCACCTTGAATGCAATCTGGACGATTAAAAATTGGCTTGATCGTCCAGGACGATCTCACGATCGTCCAGGCCGATCAGTTCAAATCAGTGGAAAATCATCCAGAGCATCGCCCTGAATTTGTTCTGACCGATATTTATCGTCCAGAAGTAGTTAAGGTTTTTTGAATAGATCATCCTGGCCAATTCGGAGATCATCCAGGACGATATGATCGTATCAATCATCCTAAATTACTTCCTTGATTGTCTGATAAATTAAGGCATAATTTGTGAATATTGTCAAGGCCGAGCCAAGATCGTCCTGGTCGATTCCAAAAAATATAAAATACCTTAATTGTTTATGGTGGCAATTTCTTTCTGCTTTGAGCTTATCGTCCTGGCCGATACATGTATCATCCAGGATGATCTGTTAATGACAGCTGCCTTAATTAAGAATCCTTGTTTAGATTTTTTATTTTAAGCCTGATTATCTAGGATGATGTAAATATCGTCCTGGCCAATGTGAGTAAAAATAGAAATTCTAAGTCTCTCAAGTGTGTGTGTGTGTAGGGTTACTTAGCATCAGTCTCTTTGAACATTACAAATAGACTCAAGAAGAGAAAAAACAAAGTACAGACTGACTCAACCCTAAACCTATGCAATCTTTAACTGGCTTCGTTTGTTCGTCCGATCTTTCATTCCTAAAAAGTTAGAAGTAATAGGTAGTCCAAGAGAATCAATAGTATTTGTAAATCATCAAAACATAAGTCATGAAAATAGATTTACAACAATCTCCGCCTTTTTGATGATGGCAAAACTCTAATAGAAGAATCTCAGTAAAAACAGCAGTTCATTAAAATTTCAAAGTTACAAGCACATTAACTTTTTCCTACCACATACTAGTCCCCCTTTTGTCATCACAAAAGAAGGGTCCTAGATACACATAAAGGAAAAGGAAACAACACAACAGAAACTAAAACAAACTACAAGACAAAATACAGAAAATAAAAAATAGAAAATAGAAAATAAAGACTAAGAAAATGAGGGATCATGATCATCAGATGGAGGTGGTGGAGGTGGCTGCTAAAAGACGCTAGCAAGCGTAGTAAACTAAGCATTGAACCAGGTGATGTCCTGGTCATGCTGCTGGTGGTGGTGAGTAATGTAGCTGTCAAAACGGGCTAAGTCCTCTGTGCGGTGCTGCTCGTAGAGGGCAATATCATCGGAATGTTGCTGCTCCTGTGCAGCAACGTAAGCATCAAAGAGGGTCTCCCATCGATCAAACCTCTCTATTAAATAATCAAATGGTTAGTGCAGGTGGAGAGGAACAGGATCAGGAATGGGAGCGGGAGCGGGAGCCTCCTCCTCCTCAGCCCCCCGACCTTCCCCATCTCCTGGGTGGAGACGAGTACTATGAAGGATAGTGAAAGAATTGTTTGAGTAGCAAGGAGGCTGAAGGTCATGATGAGAAGGATATTTAAGATTGTATTTGGTTTCAAGATTGAGGCTATGAGATGTCCTAAAGCAAGGTTGGGTTTCCTCCTATGGCCTGGATCATGAATAGTTGTTAAATGATCAATGTAGCAAAAGAGTAGATCAGTGGCATTAAATTTTCTCCGGGCCATAATAAAAAAGGTAGTCAAAGAAAGTAGAGGAGTGATATGGATTCGGTCTCTGGCTTTTTGAATAATGGAGGTGCGAAGGACATGCTGAATTGTCATAGCATCTTTGACTAAAGAGCTAGTCTCTCCAACATGAAAGGTGTGTGTTGGTTTGGCGAAGGAAATGGTTTGTCGTGGAGCAATCAAAATCAGGATCTGAAATGATTATGTGCAGCTTATCTCTGGTGGTGGATAGTTTTAAAAGTTCTGCACAGTCCTGATATGTGATCTCGACCAGGCGTCGATTCACATAAGAGGTTAGTGATGTGAAAGTAGAATTTATGCAAAGATTTGCATAAAATTCTAGCAAAAGTTCAGAAGAAAAAGGGACAACGAGGGTAAGTATGAAACAAAGAGAAGTGTGTGCAAAGAGATCCATTACCGGATATGAAAGGTGTGCAGGATTGATTAATCTTGAAAGGGTAATGCCACACTCTTTGTAGCAACGGTATGCTGCCTGATCCTCTGCCTCCCTGCATCGAGGGTCCATAGTGGCCCTCGAGGAACTTCCAGAAGTCTGTCGAACTCGTTTCCCACCAGCCATAGCAAGGAGTTAGAAAGAAAACACAAGAGAAGAAGAGGTGTGAGGTGAAAAACTTGGCTGGAATGGCCAAAATTTAAAGAAATGGCCATATCATTCAGGCCGATCGCAGAATTGTCCAGGACGATATGGAATAATAATTGCGTACAGGCCGATTGGTCAAAAAGGCAGTCCAATCGTCCGGGACGATCAGACATCGGACAGGATGATTAGACACAGGAGATCATCCCGAGGAGTCATGCTGGACGACCGTTGAAAAAGCAGATCGTCCAGGCTGATTAGGTGTATCGTCCAAGATAATACATAATAATTGTTCGTACCGGCCAAAGTTTAAATGTTTTAAATCTGTGCCACGTGTATCATCCAGGACGAATAGTGGATCGGCCAGGATGATTGTCCATTAATGGATCGTCTGGGGCCAATTTTAAGGATTTAAACGTGCTGACACGTGGATCGTCCAGGATGATCTATATTATCGGCCATGATAATGACCATAAAATGCATCAGCCAGGATGAAATATGTTATCGGCCTGGACTATCATCATGATTGCAACAGAGTTCGATCAGATCATCCAGGACGATAAATTATCATCCAGGACAAAGAGTTACAGCAAGCACAGAAAAGATCAGCAGATGGAATTTTGAAGAGAATTTGTCCTATCATCCAGGATGATATGAGAATCGGCCAGGATGATGTGACAAGAAATTTGATTTCAAGGAAAAGATGCTGATGATCAAAACCCTAAAAAATACATGACTCACAATTCAAAGCTAGAAACAACAATAAAAAAAGGCTAAAAACCAAAAAAATGAAGGAAAGAATTTTTTTTTGTGAACAAAGAATCCATACATCAAATTTCTCAAACAATTAATTTTTAAAGATTTAAAAGATCAAAGAGTTTAACAAATCAAAAATCTGAAAAAGGTAGAATATCCGATCTTGTTAATCCTTAGCTCGGACTTTTTTCAGGGCAATAATCGTCCTTTTTAAAAACAAAAGATCTAACTCAGAAAAACTTTACTGGGTAAAAATAAGATTCAATCAAAACTTGGTTACAAAGAAAATATTTTATAAATAATATATCAAAGTAATTTGTCTCAATCCTGGAATTTCAAATCAACCCTTTGAAAGCATCAAATAACCAATGAGTTCTCTAAGTTTTAAGAGTTCAGAAAATAGATAATAGCTTGTATTTAGTGGGCTCATTTTATGCCTCTTGTATCTTTGATTTGGCTCTTTGAGCATCTTGATTTTTGATACATATTTGTGTATATATTTTTCATTTCAATTTTGCATCCTTTTCACTTTCCCTCTTAATTTTTTCAAGCTAAATTATCTTTAGCAAAAACCCTTAAAAAGAACATTAGTTGTGAGTATATCCTCCAAATATTTGAGAATAGGAGCTCTCTCTCTAATATAGGAAAAAACAACACACAAAACAAAATCATAATCATGTGATAAATGCAATGGCAAGATTTCATTTAACATGAAAGATATATAAGGACTTTGGATATTATGCACCAGATAGATTATTGTAACAAGATAAAAAGAATCTTAGTTTCAAAAACCAATTGTAATATGAGATAGACTTTTGTCTAGAAAAGAAAAGTATGTCACTAAAAGAGGTTAGAGGGAGTGAAATCATCAACGGTGTTTCTCCCTTTAACTGATTTAGATATGATAATAAATGGTTTTAAATCTCCAAAATCTAAAAGATTAAAAAAAATAATCATATAGAAAACCAAACATAAAAGCAAAACAAAAACAAAACAATCTAGAACAACACAAAGCTAGTAAACAATAAAAATAACACAAAACTAATTAAAGAAAAACATTTCAAGAAATTATGAAGCAGCAAGTTTAAGCAATTTTTAGATGCGAGCCTCCATATTTCCAATTATCCTATGCTCCCACGAGATCTTTGGTGAGAGCACACCTGCAAAACTCAACAACTGTCAGATTCAGGAACCCAACCTAGTTTGGGTCCCTTCTTAGGAAAAGTAGAATACAATATAGGTGTGGTATGATGTGAATTATATACCTTAGGTCTCCACACCCAATGTGTACTATGGTGAACAGTGCAAGTGTGTGAGATGTGTCCTAGCATGCCACAAGAAAAGCATCTAACTCCAGAAAAAGGATTTCTTAAATAGTTTGAGTTATAATGCCTCTTCCTAGGTCTTGGCTTTTGATCAAGAGTAGGTGTCATCCAAGTTTTCTTAAGTGTATCCAATTCATTTTTAATCCTCAAGTTCGTGTTTTTTAGAACATCATTCTCAACCCTCAAGTTTTTTTCGTTCTCTTTAGATTTCTTGAAATCAGATTCAAGTGATGTGTGTGAAACTTTTAATGCATCATGCTCATTAATTAATTCCGAAAGCATTTTGTTCAAATCATCAAATTCATCAAGAAGAGCCATGTGATTAGAATCAATTATTGAATGATCTTTAAGAATAACTTCATACTCTTTTTGCAAATTTACAAGTTGCAATTTTAAGTTAGCATGAGTCTTCTTATATTTTTTGTATGATGAATGGATTTTCTCACAAATCTCAAGCAATTCATCATAGGTTGGTTTACATACCTCTTCCTCATCACATTGCTCAAGATCATCTTCCCTCTTTAAGCACAGGTTTGTAGTCTCTTCCTCTGGTTCAGTCTTAGAGGAATCAGTACCAGATTCTGCTCATAATGCCTTTTGGACTCTCTTCTTGTCCTTCCT
>NW_021319460.1:654582-692134 GCF_001605985.2 Dendrobium catenatum
AAGATTGGAAAGAACACAAAATCCAATCTAACCCCAAAGATGTGATATGAAAGGTACCAAATCTATTCCATTGCCTTCTAAACTCAATGCTACAAATAGAAAATGGTACACCTTTCACAAACACTTTCACTACTAGAGATTTTTCAAGAAGTTTTACAATCTCACATAACTTATGCATATTCAATTTAACCATGTTTGCATCATTATCCTCATACGGATCAATCTCCACACAATTTACTTTAATATGATTGGTCTTAAACCAGTTATTCACCGAACCTAAGTTATAGTTGACAACAATCAATACTGCTCTCATCTTTTCCTCCATTTACAATTCACCAATAGTAACCCAAACTTCCTCTTATGCTATCACTTCTGAATTCAAATTGGATTGTTCCTGAATTTCTGCTTCATTTTTAGTAACAAAATAAAATTCGCTTACTTTTACTTTCAACCCAATTGAAGATGTTGCCTCTTAATCCTTAGCCATTCCCGTCAGCAAATCTTTTCTCGGAGAGGAATGTACAACCAAAACATCTTTCTTTAAGAATTTAACTACTTCGTTTCCCTTAACCATCACTGAAGAAGACTCATGTGTAGAAATGAAGCATCCTTCATTGACAAACAGAGGACGTTGTTTGCATAATCCATCTCGATTTGAAATGCCTCTGCTCTTGGATCCACCAAGATAAAAATGATCAGGATACCACACAGAGGATGGAATAGAGGTATTATGGTCATCTACAGTTGATGACTAACAACCCTTTGCCATCATTCAAGGTAGCCAGGAAAAAAGGATCAGAGGATTTCAAAAAACGATGAAGCTTTCTCACTTTAAAATCCTAGAGTATCTCTCTCTAAATGAACCATCTCAAATGAAATATGTTTGTAATGAACTACCAATACTACAGAATACTCCTATCATATTGTATGAATAGAGTCAATAGAATAAAGAAAATTAGGGTTTGTTGAAACCCACTATTTAAACAGTTTTAAATTCATTTTGAAGGATCTTTTGGATGTAATTGGTCATCAATTGTAGGTCCTTGAGAGGTTGTTCTTTCTTGAGAGATCTTGAAGATAGAGAACAAAGAAAAAGAAAAAAAAGGAGAGGTTGTGTGAGAGTGAATAATCTCAAGTGTCAAGAGAGTGTGTGACAGATTTTTCAGATGGTTGAAATGTCCAACTTCCAGCCGAGTTTCTTCATGTACCATTATTTAGCTTGAGAAAAGCTTTGTGAAGGAATATTTTGAAGCCAAAGATCACTAACTACTTTACCGCACAAGGAAGGTGAAAGGGATTTTGGCTACTTTGTAGCACCGAGAAAGTTAAAGGGATTTCTACTACTTCGTCGTACTAAGAGGCAAAAGTGGTTTTAGATAGGCTTTTTGTTCTAATCATGGGGGCATAAGGAGATTCAATATTATTTAGTTCAATAACCAAAGAGAAGAACTTCATGGAGTGACAAAAGTTTAATTTTACTAAAAAATTATAAAATCCAGTTTAGGTTCTATTATTTTTTGCATTAACTTTGTTTAGATTTACTTTTTTGCACACTAACTTATCTAAAAATTAGGGTTGATCATTATTTCCACTATGTTACTAAATCATAATGATTATTTTGGATTTGTTCTTTATTTAAAAAAATAATAATAAGAAGCACAAAAAAATATTTTTTCCCTAATAAAATGAAAATAAATTACTTTCATTTTATGAAAATATTATTTTCATTGTTTAGTTAATAATAAAATATTTCAATTTTTTTTAAACTCTATTCCCCCCTTACCCTCACAAATTTTGTAGTTTAATTAGTTTCACAATCAACTAATAAATTTTCACACCCTAGTACCTCCACTCATTATACTAATGGTAAATCTTTTAAAGGTTTCATAATCACCTAGTTACTTACTTTTTTGTTATTTAGGATTAATCTAATGAGTTAATTTACATTAGTACTAAAACATAATATTCCTTTGTTATTAATAACGTTTGTTAATGTTTTTTAGGAATATAATTATCATAGAATTACTATTTTAAATGAAAAGATAAGTTTTTATTTAAAATTATTTATTTAGGAAAATCTGGGAAGTTGTGCTCTACTAAGTACTTTAAAATCATAAATTTGATTTTTTTTTTATAATTCAAGCAGAAATTCTACTAGTAAGATAAAATAATTTTCCATAATTTGGAGAAATTTGTTTCATTCATTTTATTCTAAATAATTTTTATTTACAAAAAAGTTAAAATTATAGAAATTAATTCAACAAAAAACATAAGTAGGAAAAAAAAACAAAATAAAAATGTGGGTAGGATAAGAAAGATTATGCTAACCATGGAGTCCTTCTACTAGCTTTTAAATATTTCTGCCATTGTTATACTTTAGACAACCTAGTATTGATATTACCTTTGATGTTGGAGTATCATATAGTCGTAGCAACTATAGAACCATTAATATTTGTCCATCAATTATTTTTTAAAGTAATCAACTATAACCTCAATCCAATTAAGGTTATCTCAAAGGTCTACCAGCTAATATCCTAACATCCTTTGATCTCTTCACCACTTCTTATTGTGTTGGTTTAGTTGGACAAATACCTCACCTTGCTCTAATATTTTATTTTGAAGGACAAGATCTATGATCAAGTAAGGACAGAAGTAGGCATAATATGATCCTTCCTTGGTTAGCAAACTCACACAGAGCACATATTATATGGGGATACCCCAAACCCATAGAGGTTAGCCAATTTTACTTAAAATGAATTGACTTGAAAATAATTCAACGATAATGTATAGATATTTTTTTTAATATAATTATTTAAAATAACATATCCTTCGTCACCTCAATAATATTTTTTTCAGCATAAGCTTCACATAAATGAAATAATGTAAGGCTCTAGATTCTTGTGCGAGGGTGGAAGAAGAAAGGTTTAAAATTTTATCTTCTCTCCTCTTTTATTGAGCTTCTAAATTTCTTTAGGTTAAGAAGCTAATTTTTTTATTATTGTCTATAGTTGTTCTATAAAATTTTAGTTACTCATCAACATCAAATTAAAAATTAGTGGTTTGGAAGATTTGATTTATTGATATAGAACTGAAAAATACCAACTTGCCACACATGAAAATATATTTATTCTGAGACTCCCTCATAATAGAAAAGAATTCTTGGAAAATGTTAGCATTGGCTGGATGGTGTTGAATGACTATGAAATCCTAATTATTCTTTACAATGTTGACCTAAATAATCCTATAGGTTCATTAAACCCTCATTATTGAATGATGGATTTACCCATTAAATTTCTTTAGTACTCTTTTTTGGAAGAAATTACAAACCCATGTTCACAATTGGAGGTGGGACTAGACCTTTTCCTACCCACATAAATTTTAGGGGTCATTCTATAAAGAAGGAAAAAATAGCTATCCTAAGACTTGAATGCAAGAAACTCAAGAACATAAGAAGGAAAGGAATGTATATGAGAAATGAAATTCAACCTTAAGACATACTGATAAAAAAATCAATGTTGTGGTATTATTTTAGTGGTGTTGTCGCTCTCAATCAAACTAGTATATACGGGTATGAGTACTATGATACATATATGAAGAACTAAAATTGCAAGCTTTTTAATAATGTGACTACCATGTTTTACACATGGTATCACTCAAAGTGACCACCACCTGATGCTTTATCTACCCTATAATTTGACCAGGCACAATGGTACTATATAGGCAATACTGTGAAGCTAGTCCAACAAAATGACTAAAGAGCTCCATGCCATAGTGCAGAATGGATGGCTATGCGGTGCTCCATAAAATATTTTCCATTACCATATTAGATTCCTCTATCACTATGACATTATTTAATTAATTAAATTTTTTGATAATTGGCACAACATTTCTGGCTTTAGAAGGTAGCATTATGATGCTGGGTGAGTTTTTCAAAATAAATCTATACACCTAAAATTCACTAGAATGCAGATAAGGATGCATCTAAGCTCATATAAAACCCTAGAATTTTTTAAACTAAATAAAGAACATTATTCAAATAATTTCTAATAGTAAATAAATGAATCAACTGGGATGCCTTTCAAATAACACTAAATTTTTAATCTTCATCCAAGCTATGCCATAATCATATTCTAGATGAGGTAGCTTAGTAAAACTTCTAAGGTGATTTGCATCTCAATGATATGGTTTAAGTCTGCAACCATTGACTTTAAAAATATGGATAGTTCTATGATCTTAGATATCTGCAACTCCATGAGGAACACCTTAACTATCTTATAATAAAAGTGAATAATTTGAACCACTTGGACTTAATTTTTCTAAGAATAATTTCAATCTTGAATTATATAGAATAATTTCTTATTTAATCTCCAGATCTCTACTAATAAAAATATAATGATAAATTCTTAAATTTTTCCATGTATAATTTGCATTCTCATAAAAATTATTTGTAATTTTTTTAACTCATCCAAATTTTCGTTCTCTACTATATTAGTATTTTCTCATGAGCTTCATCAAAATTTTAATTCAATTATTTTGTTTCCAAAAATGTTTTATGCTCCAATTCCAAAGGTAAATGATATACTTTTCTAAATATGGATATATATTCATTCATTGAATAGGTGCATAGATGTAATCCTAAAAGAGTCTACCGTGTCATTTAATTTTGAAGCCTAATTCTTACTATTGATCTCATTTTTATATGAGGTTAGAAATTCAAATTAAAAGCTTTAGTATTGCTTTTTGATTCCATGAACTCCACTTGAAACCTTAAAATCAATTCCCTATTATGTTTTAGCATGGTGATTCAATCATTAAACCCTAAATATGTTAATTGATTATTACCCTTAATGGTTATATAATTAACCACTCAATCTGCATCAATCAGCCAATAATCATTAATAAATAGAGTATTATAAATTATAAACTCTTTAATAATCTATAAATCTTAATCCTAAATAAAATCCAAATCGAAATCCAATTTATATCTATAAAACCCAAAATCCAATGTTTAAACTAATGTCAAAAATCCTTTAGACTTTTACTAATTTTAGGTGAATTTTCAACAGATTGAAAACCTTGGCTGAAATCTTTGGAATGGACTTTCATAATTTTCATATTTATAGGTCTGTCCCTAGAGTCAACCTAATCATTTTGGAGGATTTCATGTCCTTCTAAACCCTTAAAAACAAAGTAATGCCCAAGACTACAAAGCCTTCAAATATTTATAACCATGCCAGTAGACAAGACATCTTGTTGCAAATTACATTTAGAAGCTTTAGAAATCCATAAAATGTGTTCATAATCAAATTCATATTGATTTTAACTCTCTTGAACCATGGTTGATGAAGAAACCCATAAAAAATTAAAAAGTAAAACATATCTTTTGAATAAATTCTTCTTTCTTCAATCATGCCATGATCCAAGACCACTTCATATAAACTCGAACCCTGGTCATCTTATTTTGACGAAGTCAACCATGGTTGACCTAAAGGAATCTTTAGGCCTAGAAATTAATTTCATATCTTTAGACCTCACTTTGGCATAAAACCTCCTCTAACAAGTTCTAAATACCATTTTTATCAAGTTGGACCCAACTTTTATTAGTAGTAAAACCTAGTTGACCTTATCAATCTTGGTTAACCAAACTAGCCTTAAAGCCTCTAAAAATTAAATCCATGTACATACATAAAGCCAAGTTTCCCAAACCCGTGAAGACTATTCATTACAAAGACAAGGGTTACCCAAAAAAAAGACTCAGCCCATGGGCCAACTTTAGCAGGCCACAAGGCTTGACCCAAGTGTCTCAAAGGGGTTTTCTTGAGCCAAATACTAAACCATGTAAAATTAGATTGTATAAATAAATGTATATGGTTTACATGGACCCTTTACACCAAACCTAACTAGCCCAGACTATGGGTAACTTTGGTCAACATTTGGGTTGACTAAAACCATTAAAAGCCTAATATTTTTATCAATTAAAACCTTGCCCAAGTTAAATTCCATAAACTATTAAAATGCATTCTTGAATGTTCTTTGTACTTGTCCTAGTCAGTTCAATTCATATGGATGATTGATGTGGAAAGAATCATAAAAAAAAACCCATGTGTAATTCTTGGTTCAATTTTAATTTTCTAAAACACACCACATTGGCTCAAACTTCCCAGAATATTTCCATAGCACCTATTAGATAATCTCTAATTGAAATGACAACTAGGCATATGATGGGGTGGAACATAATTTGAATTATTCATTCATTTTCTCTCTCTTATAAATACCATTTTAATTTTTGAAGTAAAGGTTGGATCTTTTGATTAAATTACCTCACTAATATTCCTCAAACTCTCAAGAAAATTTCCCAAGCTCAATAATCCACTAGGTGCTGATTTGAAAGGGTGATAAAGGGTATATTCCTTCAAGTTTTCCAAATTTCAAATCTAGATTCCCTCTGCTCTTAAGATCTTTATCTAAGATTAAGGGAATTTCCCATGGAGTTAAAGGATACAAAAATAAAGCAATTTGATCCATTAGTCACACAGAAATTCCAAACCATAAATTTAGATAAAAAATTTAAATAACTTTACCATCCTATATCATGGTACCCCCAAACTTTATGGAACATGGTATTATATAGTTAAGAATCCCTGCATAAATTTTTATTTAGTTTGGTTTAGTAAATAAAATTTTTGAACACTTCCTACATTTAGTTGATTTTTTAACTAAAATGAATATTTTTATTTCTCATTGTCAAATCATGAGTGTATTAGATTTGACAGCCCAGATCAAAGTAGCGAGATAAAATTATGAATCTGCCTTGCTAAATTAGAGCATTCCAATATAAATTAAAGCAATTAAATATTGCAGTATGGTGACTAATATGGATAAGTGATTTGATTGCTACCATTTATTGGTGGCTAATAGTGTGCCTACAAACATCCTTCTAAAAGAATGACTTGGTGTGGTTATACGGTACTTAGAGAAATGAATTAAATTACTATTTTAATTTATTAAAAAAGGAGAAACTTAATTAAAGCACCATAAATCATAACTTAATCAACAAATAAATGCAATTGCTATATGGAACTAGCATGTTCATCGCTTCAACTTAAAAATAGGATCAAGTCTACATGATGAGTGAATAAGGAGTAATTTACCATTTTTTATCCACTAATTTTCATGAAATGTTCCTTATATTCTCATCCAGTAAATCTAAATCATGGTTAGGACATATTAAGGTATTTCCTAGACTTACCCTTATTTTGATAGGCTTTTTTATGATTAAATTTGTATGAATCGAATTCTCAAGAGCATGGGTCGTTTCTTTACATAGATCATTCTAAATTTATAAATCACACTCCATAGAGCTCTAGTTTATAATTTATATGGTTTACTAGCTTACTGTACTAGGGTTAGCTTTTAACAATTTTAAACCCTATGCATGATTAAATTTGTATGAATCGAATTCTCAAGAGCATGGGTCGTTTCTTTACATAGATCATTCTAAATTTATAAATCACACTCCATAGAGCTCTAGTTTATAATTTATATGGTTTACTAGCTTACTGTACTAGGGTTAGCTTTTGACAAATTTAAACCATATGCATGATTTAGATATCGTAAATAAAATTTCTAAAATATAGATGCATTTACTTTAGAATTTAATTTTGAAACTTAGAATTTTTTTTGACTTAAAACTACATAGGTTAGATCTTTTTTTTAGGGGAAACCCACCGAGGGGCCTATGGGTTAATATAAAGTCAAAATTACAAGGTCCTTAAAGGGACCTCGAGCTTTACTACCGCTCATAAGTGCTACAAGCCAAAAGACAAAAATATCCTAAAAGCTCAAGGTCCCTACTAAGCTCAGGTACAAGAAAACCTAGGTACATTCTACGGTGCCCAAGGCAGAACACCAAAAAAAAGGGAGGCAAACCATATCAACAATCAGGAATAGCTCCCTGATCCAAAACTGTAACACAAAACTGATCCTGCAAAACATAGAAGGGAACACCAAAGCAAAGAAATAGAAGAGAACAATGAAATTTATAAGGAAGGAGAAAATACCACCCTTGAAATAGTTATAGCTTCTTCCTACAAAAAACCATAAAACCATTTGAATAGCAACAAAATGACCACAAATAACCCATAAAAACAAACCTTCACCACACTCCAGCATACACTTATGACCACCATCTAAAAAAGGACCACCTCTCCACAAAAAAGAGATCGTAAGAATAATCCCAGAGGAATTCCAAAGAGCTTCAACCCAAATAAACCCACCAGTAAAATTATAATATAAACTAAAGATGCTCAAATAATCCAAATTAAGAGGTAAAAACCATCTGAGATAATCCCCAAAAGTGTGCTGGAAAGGAAACAAGAAATGACAAATAGTAATCTGATTTAGCTCCATCCAACCCCACCACTTAACAAAATCCAAAGAGCATGAACTAGAAAGCACTGCCCAGCAGCTATAAAAACTTCACCCACACACCTGAGAACCAAAACCGCAACACAAGCAATAAACCCTTAAACCAACAATACAGAAGCCAAAATTCCCGTCAAAAGCATCATGCTGAGGGATACAATCCAAAATAAAAAATAACTTAGTAGCTGCAAACCAAACCAAGTCATTCTTATAAATTTTAAAAAGTTTGGAGTTCATTTGTTTTGTTTATTAGTGAACCCAAATTTCTCATCTCACACTTATTTTTAAGGTTAATTGGGTTTTATTTTGATGCATATGAGCTATGATTAGAATAATTGGGAATCTAAATATAACCCCATTTGTTGCTCTTCTTACCTTAAGGGGGTTATTTCTGGTGGGGTGTGTTTTAAATTTGGCATGTGGATGAGTCTTTGGGATGGTTTTGTTGGTTATTATGGAGTTATTTAATGGGTAAGCTAATATGTTTTAGGAAGGTAATGCTTCCTCTTTGAAAAACAACAGTAAAAACAAAAAAAGTAATCTATGTAACACCCGTAGCATCACTAGAGATTCTAATCAACTCTTAATTATTAAAGATCTAGTGTGGAATATTAGTGGGGTGGGTAGTTCTCTTTCTAAGGATAGTGTTAAGAATCTCTATAGGATTCATGACATTCACCTTCTTGTTTTGATTGAACCCTTAATTATTGCTACTAAGTTGGATTTTGTTCTCACTAAATTGGGTTTTGATTCTGCTTATGGTAATTGTACTAATAAAATTTAGATTTTTTTGAAATGCTTTATTAATTTAGATGAGATTATGTATTTTACTCAAGTCCAACATCTCCCTGCCAATCATCATCTTGTTAGTTTCACGAAGCAGCATATGGCGACTCTGAGGCAATTTAGGGTTTTCGTTCTTACGTTCATCCTGATCATTTTCCTGGCTTTTGGTTTAGTTTTTTCACTGGTTTTTTCTTTCTTTCACTTTGTTTTTGTTTGTCTGTTACTTTATTTTGAGTTTCTTATTCTATTTTCCTTCGGGAGATGATGACTCTGGCATCATCTCTCCTTCTAACTGTTGCCTTTACTGATGGTCGCACTCAACCTAATTTTATGCAGTTCTCTTTTAAGGTTTGTCCGACTCTTTTTTTTATGACTCTATTGTATCTCAACAGGCAGCCCCTTTTCCCTTACTCTGGTAGGTAAATTTTGTTTTACATCGCCCTAATCTGGAAGAGATCAATAAGTTTTTTGTGAGTTTGGAACTTTCTGGTTCATTTCATGTTAAGTTGCTGGATACGAGACATATTGCTATTCAATTAACGAACGATCTGGATTACATTTGTATCTTTGCTTGTAGATCTTACTACATACAAGGGTGTCAATTGCATCTTCTCAAATGGACGCCTAATTTTGACGCGCGGGAGGAATCCCCTATTGCGCCGGTTTGGATTGCCTTTCCTAATTTGAGATTATATTTTATTAATACCCATGTTTTGTTTTGTCTTGCATCTATTTTTGGAAGGCCTTTACAAATTGATCAAGCCACGGCCTCCATCTCTTGGCCTTCTGTTGCTCGTGTCCTTGTTGAACTTGATGTTTCCAAGAAATATTCATTTGAAGTTTTGTTAGGATTGGAGCTTAACGTCTACTTTCAGAAGGTAGAATTTGAAAATTTACCTATATTCTGTTAACACTATAAAATGCATAGCGATGCTTTTAATGATTGCTATAGGTTGCATCCTCACCTTCTCAAAGTGAATGTTGGGTCCAAACAATCTCAACAAAAGGTTGATGTTCCTTCTGATAATGAAAATTTGTATCATGTTACTCCTAATGGTATTGATAACTTAGACCTTGTTGAGAATGATGGAATTATTTCTAAGTCTAATGATGTGCCCTTACCTCTTATTGTGAATGGTTCTCTGAATAGTAAGATTGACCCCTTACCTGTTGTGAATTGTGCTCCTATAACAGCTACGTCCTCCCTAGAGGACTCTCTTTCTAAACAGGTTGGTATGAGTGGTAATGAGGATGTTTCACCTAATATTGGTATCTTATTGAAAAATCAAGGGTTGAATGATGTTTTCTCTTTAAATATTCTGAATCCTATTTCTCCCATTTTAAATTGTTCTCTAAATGCTATTTTACCTGTTAATGTTGATGTGGTTTTTGTTCTAAGAAAAATCAACTTCTGGCTACTTCTAATCTCCATATTATTTCGGTCAATCATGTTGGGACTAGTCAAAAGGAATAAGTAGAAATTGAAAATGTTGTGCTAGGTTTGAATAATATGTAATTTAAGGTGGAAGAATTGCTGGAGGAAGGAGAGATTCTTCACAAAGGCAATCGTAGAGGTGAGAATCCTGAATGCAAGTCCCCTACTTTTTCTAAATTCGTTATGATAATCTTACTAATACTGAGGATCTAGAATTTTTTGATAAATGTTTTGCTAGAGATGATCTAGACATTAGTTGTTAAAGGGCAAGGTAAACGTGGTAGAAAGAGAAAGAATCATATGTCACAATCATGAAAGAATACCAATCTTGTTTTAAAATCTGGTAGAAATACCCGTTCTAAAAATAGTCATTAATTTTTTGGTTTATTATGTTTAAATCACTCATTTGGAATGTGAGGAGCATTGGGTGTGCCTCCTCTAGGCTGCTGGTTAAGAACCTTTGTCGCATTCATAATATTTCCATTTTAGTTTTACTTGAACTGCTTGTTAATGTCTCAAAGTTACTTACTACTGCTATATTTCTTAGTTTTAAGCATTCTATGGATAATTGTGCTAATAAGATTTGGGTTTTCTTGAAAGACATGGTTCATATTGATGTTCTTGGTAATTTTACTTAAGTGCTTCATTGACATATTGATGTTTCAAATGTCAAGTGTTGTGCTTCTTTTATTTATGCGGCTTCTTCCCGTGGCTTGAGCAAAGTTTTTCCGGAGCGATTAACGGATTTTCATAATATGTATCATGGTCCTTGGATGGTGGGGGTGATTTTAATACTATCTCTAATCCTACCAAGCGAACCAGGGAATCTTCTCCTAATTCTTATTCTATGAAAGATTTTAACAATATGATTATTGAATGTAATCTCATTAACATTGGTTTTTCAGGTAATTAGTTTACATGGCATAGAGGTCACCTTTGGCAAAGACTGGATCGCATTTTATTTTATGATAACTAGATCAATTCTTTTAGCACTATTCTGTTGAGCATCTTAGTCGTACTCTTTCTGATCATTCTCCATTACTTCTTTCTCTTAATATTAGACTGGCTTAATGTTGTTTCTCAATTTTTCCTTCAAAATATGTGGCTCCAACATGATTCCTTTTTTGGTGTTGTTTAGGATATATGGAATGCTATTTTGCATCCTGACAATTCTATTGGTGGTATGAAAAGACTCTGGTTTAAGTTGAAATGGCTTAAACAACTTTTAAATTGGTGGAATCATAATGTTTTCAAAAATATATTTACTAATATTTTAAATTCTGAAGAGATGGTTAATAATTGTGAACATATTTGTCAAAACATTCCTTCTGAGGCCAATTTTGCTTCTCTTAAAGAGGCTAAATCTAATCTTTATAATCTTCAGGCTCAGGAAGAGACTTTTTGGAAACAAAAGGAAACTGCTAAGTATTTGGTTGAAGGTGATAATAATATTAAGTAATTTCAAGCTTTGGTTAACCGTAAACGTGCTTCTAACTCTATCTAGAACATTGCTCGTGATGATGGTTGAGAATGGCGAGGAAATTGCCATGTTTTTTTTCAACACTTTAAAAATTGGCTTAACAAGGAATTTAATCCTACTAATTTGCTTAATCCTAACATCATCCCTTCTCTTGTTTTTGAGGATGATAATGACATGCTTGCTAGTTCCCCTATGATTGAGGATTTAAAGATATTGCTTTTAATATGAAAGGTAACTCGGTGGTGGGCCTTGATGGTTTTACTACTAAAATTTTTCATAAATACAGGGATATTATTAAGGATGATCTTTATGTTGTTGTTTTGGATTTCTTTGTCGGTACCCCTATGCCTAAATTTTTTGCTTCGACTTCTATTGTGCTCATCCATAAGAAGATTAATGATAATGATTGGGATGATTACAGATCTATTATCCTTTGCACTCTTTTTAATAAATTGCTTTCTAAAATCTTTATGTCTCGTTTATCCAATGTTCTTCCTAAGATTATTTTTCAGTTTTAAATGGGTTATGTTAATGTTCGCTCCATCTATGACAATATTTTGCTTGCTCAAGAATTTTGTCATGATTTGGATATTAAGGTGATGGGTGGTAATTCCATTCTCAAGCTAGACATTTCCAAAGCATATGACAATATTAGTTGGAAATTTATTTCTAACATCTTGCATTCTCTTAGGTTTAATGTTAAGTTTATTAACTTGATTAAAATTTTATTGAGGGACCATACTTTTCTTTGCTTATCAATGACAAGAGTGCTGATTTTTTTAATTCATATCATGGTTTAAGGTAAGGTGACCCTATGCACTTACTCTCCTCATTGTCACAATTGATTATCTTTCTAGGTGTATTGATAACATGTTTGATTTACATACCAAAATATATTTTAGAACCAAGGGGGGTTTCCCTATTTCTCATCTCTGTTTTACAGATGATTTTATCATTTTCATGAATGCTTCTCGTAATAATATTTATAAACTTATGGATTTTTTCCATGTTTTTTTCACTGTTAGTGGTTTGTCCTTGAATAGTAATAAAAGTTGTTTCATTATTTTTAAGAATATGAAGAGGAATCATATCTCAGTTATTAAATATTTGACAGGTTTTGTCCATGGGCAGCTTTGTATCAAGTATCTGGGTATTCCTCTTTTTAAAGGTAGGAAAAATCCTTCATGTTTAATGATTTAATTTTTTTGATTCAGCATAAACGCATGTCCTTGGAGTCTAACTTTTTGAGTTTTGGGGGTAAGCTTACTCTTTTTAAAAGTGTGCTTTGTTTTCTTCCTTTCTATTCTTTTCAAACTTTGATCCCCACTAAATGGGTGTGTAACCGTATTCATATTATCCTTAATAAGTTTTTTTGGAAAGCCTCTACTAGTAACACCAAAAGTACTTGGGCCTCGTGGGACAAATGTTGTGGTGTTTTAAAAGAGGGAGGCCTTGATTGCAAAACTATGGCTGACCTCGCCCATGCATTCTTATAAGTTAAGATTCAATTTCTATGCTAATTCATCCTTATGGGCTAAGTTTATGTACTCTATGTATTGTGTTGGAAAGCATCCTTCTACTGGTTATGTTAATATTAGAGATAATAAAATTTTGCAAAGGATGTGTAAGATTAAGTGGGATGTGGAGCATCATCTCTCTTGGGGTCTTGGTAATGGTAATGTGTTCTTTTGCAAGTACCAATGGTTGAATTCTGTTTCTATTGATTCTCTTAATAATTCTACTTCCAATGTTACTATTATGGTCAATTACTTGTTCACTAATAACTCTTGGGATTATGATAAGCTTACTAAGGTGATTCTTGATTGTATTATTCAAAATATCCTCTCTATTCCTATTAATGTTGATATTGAAGCTGTTCTTTTATGTCAGTTAGCTAATGGAGGTTTGTATAGATTAAAAGATGCTTTGCATGATTTTAGAATTCAAAAAGATGCTAATTTCATTTACTCTAGGATTTGGCATAAAAGCATCCCCTATATGGTTTCAACCTTTGTTTGGACAATTTTAAATAGATTTTTTCCTACGGATGACAATTTGATTAAAAGAGGCTTTGTCATTCCTTCTAAATGTCAATGTTGTTTCCATTCTGAAACCATGCATCATGTTTTTGTGTCTGAGCCTATTGCGATTAAAACCTGGTGCCACTTTGATGATATCTTTAAATTAAATACTTTTAAGGGGAACATATCTATTTATGATCTCCTTAAGGCTTGGTTTGTTTTTATAAAGGTCATATTATGAATGTCACTTCTTCCTGGTCATATTATGAATGTCACTTCTTCCCTTATTTTTTGGTATCTTTGGTTGGAAAGAAACAACTCTATTTTTAATGGTATTAAGATGAATTCTTCCAGGGTTATTCACAATGTAAAAGATAAACTACATAGCCTGGTCTCGGTTAAATTATTTACTATGAAAAGTTTTAAATACTTTTTATCATGTTGTTGCTGACCTTGGTTTTAAGATGCAGTAGTCTTCCTCTAATTTAACTCCTCATCTGGTTTCTTGGGTTAAATCGGGGGGTGGGGGTTCAAGCTGAATGTTGGTGCTGAGGTGGATCATAATACTTTGGGTTGTGGTGGCATCATTAGAGATGATGAGGGTATTATTATTCATGGTTTTTCTGGGCCTTCTAAATTTAATCCTCGATTGGCTATTATGAATTCTATTCTCTATGGGTTAAATAATTGTTTATCCCATCATATTTCCAATATTATCATTGAGGTTGAGTGTCTCCTTAATATTCAATGCTTATTAAATGGTGGGGATGCTCCTTGTGATCATGAGGCTTTTTATACAATTCGTGTTATCAAGCAATTAATGGTTCATTTTTAGATTGATTACTCTCGGGTGCTTAGAGATGGTAATGCCTGTGCGTGGTGGCTTACTCTGTTTGATGCTGGTATGGATGGTTTTAAGGATTTTGTGGAAGCCAATTCTCCTGCGCCTCTTAGAGGCTTCTTAAGACTTGAAAGAATTTCTTTTCCTTATGTTAGGACTTGATTGTTTTTCTACCTATCTTTGGTTTTCATTCTTGTGGTGCTGTTCTATTGTGCTGGTTCAATTTGTTGGGTTGGTCTCCTTTTTTTCTCCCTTACTGATTTCTTGCTATTTGGTATGTGGTATTGAGGTTCTGGAGGTCTTGTCTTTTTGTGTTTTTGGCCATTGTTGTTATGGGTAGAGATCTGGTTTCTTCCTTTATTTGTCGGCTAGTCTGGTTGAGGGTATCTTTTCCTTGTCATTGCTTAGGCTTTGGCTGGGTGATTTTTGGAGTTGGCTGGGGTGCTAAGTTTAGTTGCTGCACTTGTTCGGTTTGGTTACTGAGCTCTATTATTTTTAGGTGTGGATTTATCTTGGGCTATTGAAGGGCCTGCGGTTTCTCCATTGGTGTCCTACTGGGTGGTGAGCTGGTGCTATTTCTTATTTTCTTTTGGTTTTTATCCATCAGCCTGTTCCACATGATTTATGGGTTCGCTTTTTTAGGTTTGGGGGTTTTTATATTTTTTTACTTTTATGGTTTATATAAAATCGGGTGGAGTATTGTTAGCTGTTGGGTGATGTTGCCCTTTTCCTGCTGCTTGGAAGTTTTTAAGTTGTGGGGATGGACGTAGCTGCATCAGATTACTGTTGGCTGTTTGTTGCTTCCTTACCTGCACTCTTTTGGGCTTATCTCTTATGGTATTAACTTTTTAAATTGGATTGTTTTGAGCATCTTTAGTTTATATTGTAGTTTCTATTGGCTTATGTTAGATACTATGTGTATCCTTTATAAATTTAGCTGGTATACTAGCTCTGCTCTTTTGATTATTTTCCTTGCTATTACGGGTGGGTTTCTTTGGGATGGATCTCTCTAAATTTGCTCTGGGGTGATTCATAGTGTCTCTGTTATGTTGAGGGGTGGTTCTTTCTTAAGATGGTGGTCAGTTGTGTATTATGGAGTGTGGAGAATGAATGTTTTATTGGCTAATCTCCGGTCCTTTATTTGCTATACTAATTGTTTTTTATTTTCTTGTAGGAAGAAGCTATACCTATTTCAAGGGTGGTATTTTTCCTTCCTTATAATTGTCCTTTTATGTTCTACTTTTTAGGTTTGGTTCCTTTCTGTGTTTTGCAGGATCAATTTTGGGCTTTGAATTGCTTCATTCAGTTTGGGATCAGGGAGCCGATACTGAGAGCTGATATAGATATTCTCCCCTTTTTTTGGGTGTTCTTCCTTGAGCACCGTAGAATATACGTAGGTTTTCTTGTACTTGGGCTTAGTCGGGACCTTGAGCGTTTAGGATTTTTTGTTTTTTGCCTTGTAGCTCTTTTGAGCGGTAGTAAGCTCTAGGTCCCTTTAAGGACCTTGTATTCTTGATTTTATATTAACGCGTAGGACCCTCTGTGGGTTTCCCCTTAAAAAAAAATGCATTTTACTCAAGTGATTAATAATAATATTGTTTTCAATCAAGTCTCTTCATATGCTTGTTTTGTTTATTCTGCGTGTACTAGATCCGAGAGAAAGGTGCTTTGAGAGAAACTTATTTATTTCTCTTCGTCTATTAATGCCCTTGGTTTGTTGGTGGGGATTTCAACTATATTACTAATGTTGTTGAATGAGTTAGAGGTAGACCTCCTAATTTTAAAACTATGGAGGGTTTTAATGATATAATCATGAATAATAATCTGCGTAACATTTGTTTTTTTTTTTTTTGGAAATTGTTTCACTTTGAATAAAGGTGCTATGTGGCAAATATTATATCGTATCCTCTTTAACAACCACTAAATTTCCTCTTTTCTGCATACTCATATTCAACATTTAACTCATACTTTATTCGATCACTCCCCTCTTTTATTAAGCATTAATAGAACTAGTAGATTTTAAAACATGTGGCTTCTTGATGATAATTTTTTATAAACTATGCAAAGTAATTGGGATGCTCCTCTTTTTCCTTCCAATAATGTTTATGGCACGACTAGGCTTTGCTTTAAACTTAAAAACTTCATTGGTGGAATTAATGCATCTTTAAGAACATATTTTCTAGTATCTTGCAAGCTGAACAAGATGTGGATAATGTTGATATGGCTTATATGCAAAAATTTTTTGTTAAGAATTTGTCCATCCTGAATGAAGCCAAGAGGACTTTATTCAGTTTTTAGGAAAAAGAGGAGGCTTTTTGGAGAAAATGGTCTCTTCTAAATTCCTTGTGGAAGGTGACCGTAATAGTACTTATTATCATAATAATGATTATCATAATAAAGCTAGTAGGAAAATTCATAAACTCAATTCATCGGATGGTAATGTTATTGAAAATCCTGTTTTAATTTATTTTTTGGGTATTGATTATTTTACTAAAGCTTTAATTCTAATTTCATTATGGATCTAAAAAATGATTTTTCTATCATAGCTTTGAGTATTACTGAGGAAGGTAATTTGATGCAGACTAACATTTCTTCTAAAGATGAAATTTGGTGTATTTTATTAGATGTGAATTTTTATTCTATTGTTGGTCCAATGGTTATACCAATAAGTTCTTTCAGAAAACATGGGATATCATTTAGAAGGATCTTGTCAGTGGTGTGCTGGATTTTTAGGGGTAATTTTATTTCTAAATTTTTTGTTATGACTTCCATAGCCTTATTTCTTAAGTCTAATAACATCAATTTTTGGAATGATTTTCTCCCCATTAGTTTTTGTACATATTTCAATAAACTTGTTGCTAACATTTTGATCGAGAGGATCACTTTAACTCTTCTTAAAATTATTTATTTGGAAAAAACTAGTTTTGTGAAAAGGTAAATCTATATTTGACTATATTTTACTTGCTCAAGAGGTACTGCATAATTCACACGCCAGGGTTGTTGGTGGTAATTTCATCTTCAATGTGGACATTACTAAAGCTTATGACGACCTTAATTGGGAATTTCATCACACCATTTTAAGATTGTTCAGTTTCAATTTGTAATTCATGAATCATAATAAAAATAGTATTGAGTTTAGTTTGTGTCATAATTAATGGTTTGTCCCATGGCTTTTTCAAATCCTCTCATGATTTAAGACAAGCAGATATGTTATCACTTGCCCTCTTTATTATTGTCGCGGAATTTTTATCTCATGGTATTAACAATCTCTTTAAACTTAACTCTACTTTGTATTATAAATGGAGTGGGGGTTTACCTATCGCCCATCTGAGCTTTGCGGATGACTTCATTATTTTCTCTAATGGTTTTATTAAAATGTTCAGAATTTTCTTTAAATTTCTTAGGTCCTTTCAGCATGCTAATGGTTTAATTATTAATTATTCTAAGATTTTTTTTTTTTTTTTTTGGCTAATTCCATTTCCCCTAAAAGTGTTAATAGCATTGAAAGAAAATTTGGTTTGATTAAGAAACTCCTGTCATTAAAGTACTTGGGTACACCTATCTATAATGGAAAGAAACATTCTCATTTATGTAATGATATTTTCTCTACAATTCAAACTAAGCTTTAAACTGGGATGGTGGTAGGCTCGTTCTTATTAAACAAGTTCTGTGTTCTATTCTGATTTATTTATTTCATACTTTGAGCTTGACTTTAAATGTTTCTAGAAGAATGGAAATTTTATTTAATAAATTTCTTTGGGGTTCTAAAGACGGTAATCACTCTATTATTTGGGGCTCTTGGAGGAACTGCTCGAAGGATATGGATGAGGGAAAATTTGGTTTTAAAACTCTCATGGATATGACAAATACTATTAATTATTAATTGTTGTATTCTTTTAGAGCTAATAAGAGTTTGAGGGCCAAGTTTATGGTTTCTTTGTATTATGGTGGGAAGCATCCCTTGACTTTTGATTTTAGGAATGGTGATTCCTTCAACTATAAAAGAATATGTAAAATTAGGTGGGAAGTGGAGAAACTTATTCAATGGGGTCTGGAAGTTGGGAATAATTTCTTTTATCAAGATAAATGGTTGGGTAATTTTTTTATTGATAACCTTTTATTTACTCACTCTACTTCTACTTGAAAAGTTTAAGATTTTATCTGTAATGAGGATTAGAATATTGATCTTCTTATCAATTATGTGCTTGATTGCATTATTAATTAATTTTCAAAATTTAGATCTGCTTGGAGGATGAGGACTGCATTTTGTTTAACCATTCAATAATGGTAAATTTGATACTAAACTTGCTCGGAATTCTATTAGGCATAGTTTTCCAAAAAATTCATATTTACTTATCTTTCCGGCATGCTAGTATACCTCGCTCTTACTCCATCCTTGATTTTAAAGGCTTATTATTTTAAAGGCTCACTTCATGTGGCTTCTGAGTTTGGCCTATTTTTTACTCACAATATTGTTAATGGTATTGACAAAATTATTTAATGGAGAAAGCCTCTGGAGGGTTATTTTAAACTCAACACTGATGTTGCCAGAAATAACTTAAATGCGGGTTGTGGTGGTACCATCAGGGATTCCTATGACTTTGTTATTGTTGCTTTTATAGGCCTGTCCAATGCTTTTAGTGCCATTCAAGAAAAAACCGAGAGTCTCCTTTTTGGGATTCAACTTTGAATTTCTCTTGGAATCAATAGAATATGGATTGAAGTTTTTGTCATGCTCTTGATCCATTATGTCCAGGGCATCACCTTTTCCAATCCTACTAACTATTATATTCTTAGAGATATTAAGTAATGGATTTCTCTCATTACTTATAATATCTCTCATAACTTAAGAGAGGGGAGTGTTGTTGCCGACTCTTTGGCTAAATTGGGTTGTAATTTACCTGATTTTACTAAATTCTATGAGGATACTCATCCTAATAAGATTAAAGGTTTAACAAGACATGATCAATTGGGTCATCCCTACACTCATTCTAATTAGTCCTTTTGTTGGTTTTTTGTTTTGATGTTCTTGGGGCTTGATTGTTGGGTGCTCTTTTGTTTTTCCTTTGGAGGCCCAGTTTTGTTATTTTTTGGTTTCGGTTTTATGGACAAGTTTCTTGTTCACATATTTATTGGTTTTTTTTTTGTGATGGATGGTGGAGGAATAACAAATATTGGAATTTTAATTATATTGAGTTAACCCCTTATTGATGCTCTCTTGTCTCTGGTTTCCATATGGGAGATGTGGCTAGTGTTTATTTTTACCTAATTTATATGAATCATTTTGTTGCTCTAATAGCTCTGTGTGGGAGGCTTCTCTATGTTTTGATGAGCACTTATTATTGGGCTTTCATCTAGGATAGCTGGGGTATTTATTTCATTTTTTTTAGTGCCTCGGGTGTTAAATATCAAGCTTTAACCTATCTTCATGTCTACTCGGTAGCTAATTTCCTGGGCTTTCTTTTGTTTGTGGATCCAGGGATTAGATTTAAGTGGCATCTGGGGTTACATCATGATGGTGATATTACTTATTACCTGAGCTATACTCCTACTAATGATCTCAATTATCTACCTTACCCATTTCTTTTTGATATGGCTTTGGATTCTTGTTTGTTGATTAACATTAATTATTTCTATTATTATTTGGCTGACCCGTATACTTTTTTTTTTTTTAATTCTATTAGTCCTGGCTTGCCTTCTATTTCTTTATTTTGATGAGTTTGTTCATTTGGGTTATGTATTTGGTATTCTTTGATATTGTTATCATTTTAGGTAGAAATGTGGGTATTAAAGTTCATGCATTTACCTTTAATCTTGGCTACCCGTATACTATTTTCTTGAGCTATTTGGTTGCTATCAATTTTGGGGATTATCTAACGCTGGTGCTCCTAATGACTTCTATTTTTTGTCTTACCCATCCCCCATCACTAATGCTATTAATTATACTATTTTGATTAGTTGATAGGTTTCCAGTGTGGTTGCAATCTGGAAGCTCTTGGCTCTATAATTTTGGGTCACTGATGCTGTTATCATTGTTTGATTTCCTATAGTGGATTTAATTTTAATCATCTTAACCATCACTTGGGTGGATGTAATAGTAAGTTAAAGTGGAATTGTGACTTCTTGGTTTCTAATTGCATGAACTCTTACTACTGTCCTTTTCAGTTTTAGAGATGTATATTGTTTGGTTATTTAAAAATGTAGAACCTTCTATATTTAAATTTGATTATTCATAATCCTACATATTACTTGCCATATCCTTGTATGTTTTGCAGTTCGACATTCATGCAGGTTAAAGTGATCGAGATTTTGGAATTTTATTGGTTTTTTGAAAAAAGACGGTGCTAAGAGTACTTCCTTTTTCTTCCTTTTGTGGGCCCTATTTCTGATAGGCCTAGAATGTTATTAGGGTGGTTTTTTTTATTCTGTAGAATAGGGAACCATTGGCTCATAGGTTCTATTTTGGATTTTTTTATAGCTCTTTTGAGCAATAGCGAGCTGAAGGTTCTCTTTAAGGACCTTATAATTTCCTTTCTTAATTAATACGTAAGCACCTTGTGGGTTTCTCCAACAACAAAAAAGCAAGTTATTTTATAGGCATTTTTTGTTGGTTTGGTTGGTGGGGTTTGATGTGTTGTTATGGTATCATTGTGGTTGGGTTGCCCTTTTAACTGGTCTTCTCATATTTTACCCTCTTGTTTGGTATATAATTGAGTGGGTTTGGGTTGGTCATCATAATGTGTGCTATGGATTTTTTTTTCCACGAACGGTGGCCCATTCATGGGTGAGCTATATATATTTTTATCCTTTAGGCACTTGCTATGTATTTTTTATATCTAAAATTTTCAATCTTATGAGTATTTTCTGCCTTTGTTTGGAAAGCTGATTGTGCGTGGTTGTGTCCTTCAGGTTTTACTTCCATGTTACTTTAATTGTATTCTTTGTTCGACATGGTTTGCTTTCTCTACTTGATGTGTTGTAGTGGATGTAGGCTTAGAAATGTAAGGCATTCGAGTTTCCATCAAGAAGCCTACTTTTAACTTACTAAGCTTGATTGGCCTTTCTTTTTTGGGTGTGATGTTTCTATTTATGCCACTTGGTTGCTCTATGGAGCATTCTCAGTTCATTTGTGGGTTAAGAAATTTTGTATCTTGATTTGGCATGTTATGATATGTTGTTTATGCATTGTTTCAGGATTAATCTTCAAATTACTACTGTATTTTATGATTAGTATTTGGGTTTCTAATTCTATATATTCTTGCTATTAGCTCAAGTATAAGCTATTGTTTCACATTAGTGTTTATTGTCCTTTTGCTAGCCTAGCTTTTCTTAGTAAATCTTGTTGGAATAATTACTGTTTTTTTATTATTGGTGTGGTCGTATGTTAATCTTTTGTGGGTGGTTTTACTAGTTGTACCATTTGGAGTATCAAATCCTTGCAGTGTTATTGGTGTATATTGAGGATTCAGAATTTTTTGGTGGATATTCATTTTTGGCATATTGACATTACATGCAATTCTATTTATTTATTTTATATTATATGGTTTATGTTCTTTTTGGACTATTATTACGTTATTTGTAACTCTTTGGTTCAATTATTCTGTAGTTTCTTATTGCACGTTATTTGTGAATCCTCTTTTGTCTTATAAGCTATGTTTTTGGGCTTGATGATTAAGCTAAGTAGAGTGGTGGAGAATTCTCATACTTTTTTGTGGGGCTCTTTTTTATGTTGTAACACCGAGCAAAACAATTATACTTTACCCTTTTTTTTAGGTTTTAGCATCTATCTAACCTAGAATTTTATTAGTGTTTTTTTTTTTTTTTAAAAACATGCATATAGCAATTTTATTAAAGAAGCAAATTACAAGACTCTTGTACTTATGCTTTGTGGGGAACTCTAGCTCCTAGGTTATTTTATACTTTTTTAGGACTTTTGATTAGTAAAGAGCTGGAGATCCCCTTATGGACCTTTTACTATTTTTTTTTAATAAATGTGTAGGCCCATTGGTGGGTATTAACTAAAAAAAAGACAACGTGTCTAAAAAATTATCCTGGTTGAATAAATGTAGTTTTAAAAATATTTTCAATAGCATTTTACATGTTGAAAATAATGTGGAGATTGCTAATATTAATTATATTTATAATTTTTTTAAGAAATTTATCATCTCTCAATGAAGCTAAGATAAGTTTGTTTAAAGTTCAAGAAAAAAAAGAGGGCTTTTGGTGGAAAAAGGCCCCTTCCAAAATTCTTGTGGAAGGTAATCGTAATAGTAACAGGTAATCGTAATAGTAACTTTTTTATTACATTTCCAATCAAAGAAAGGTGGTTAGTCACATTCACAAAATAGAATTCTGAACTTTCAGCACAATAGAATTCTGAAGAATTTTAGAGTTGGTGATTTCCAGTTCGGTGTTAAGTTTGACTGCTAACCCATCTGAAGACATGACGGTAGAATTGGGATCAAAATTGATCTTAATGCGTTGAGGTCTTGACCAAGCGTTAGCAAAAGAAGTCTTCGGGTTCTTAATGTCTTCAACATTCTTGTCTTCCAATGAAACAGTATCACCCAGATTTGCAGATTTCCGGGAAACAAGAATATCTTGATCTAGAGTCCCAAAAATTAAATTTGAAGAATCGGGAGATCTTCAATTCTATTAGCTTCTTTACTTCTTAGGTCAGAAGACAAAGGATCTAATAAGCCCTTGCCCTTTAAATCAGAGGTTGATGAAATTTGCAAATCAAGTCGTTCTTTAGAAATCTGAAGAACCGATCTCGAAGTTAGCAGTTCGGTGATATTCGTCGATTGCGCCAGGGGAGGACGATCAAAAGAACTCTGTAGGACCACGGAAGAATTCAGATCAGGAGGATCTGAAGGTTGACGGCAAGAGGCCGCCATGGCCGGAGGCGTGAAAAAACCCGTGAAAATTAAGGATTTCAACTTTCTCTCTCTAGAATAAAAAATGAGAGCTTCTCTCTCTAGAACAATAAAAATCTCCCTTGGTGATCTCTAAATACCTCTCCAATACTAGCCTTGTACGAGCTATGTAGAGCCGCATCAATATTAACCTAGAATATTTTTGGGACGCTGTACTACAAACAAAATTAGAAGCTGTCATCACCGAGCTTATGCTTTTACCTTCATGGATAAACATGTTCCTGGCAATCCATGAATGGTTAATAGAATTACAAAACAAACTCCTCATTCAAGAATTTTGTTTGCCCAACCAATCTATAGAATATTCTTTGGAATAAAACTCTGGAATACCAAAGCCCCATTTGTTTAAAACCTCCATCACTTCTTTTATTTTCCTTCAACCATGAACTATATGCCCATTGTCTTCAACCTCCTCACACCCTCTAGGACACTTATCAAATCCTTGCAATCTTCTATAACATAGAAATTGAAAAGTTGGAATGGTGTTGTTAAACAGTCTCCACCAGAATAACTTCACCTTCGGGCTTAATTTCATCTTTCTAAACCATTTCCAATAAAACAAATCTATATTTTCATAATCCAAAGCTTCAACTGGTAGAGAAGTTATAATTTTACCAGAGAATTTATGAATCAATTCCAACTGATCTCCATTCATATCATTCCATATTTTATTAGAGATGATCAAATTGATCAATTCTTCCCCAAAGAACCTCCTAAGCTTTGTCATATTCCAACTTCCTTCACATATAAAGCAATCAACTATGAAATTACCTTCATCATTTGGATTAACTAAAGTAGGCCAAACTAGCAAGATTTTATCTAAAATCCAAATGTCTTCATAGACCTTGATATCTTTGCCTTCACTCATTAAACATCTGATAATGGGTTTCAAGAACTTACCCCCATTACAGATAAGTTTCTAGGAAACAGAGCTCTTCACAACAGCTGAAACTTCATTCATAATTGAACCATACTTCGAAAATAAGACTTTATGCATAAGGGATTCCTTTTCTTGATTATATCTCCACGCCAACTTGGCCCTCAAAGGCCCAAATTTCTTGGAGCAGGAATTGATTCCTAGACCTCCACATCTTCTCGGTTTACACAATAACTCCCAACTAACATAGTGCAGTCTAGCTGACCCGTCACATTTATTCCAAATGTATTTCCTGCAAAGCTTATGAACTTCATAAAGAGCTTGCTTTGGAACCATAGAGTGAGAAGAATGGTAAGATGGGTAAGTAAATAAAACTTAATTGACCAAGGTTATTCTTCCAGCAAGAGAGATGAGTTTATTGCCCCACACACCCAGCATACTCATAGCTTTGTCAATAATAAACTGAAAATCAGCTCTAGACAACCTTCTTAATGTCACCATGATACCGAAGTAATTAAACTCTTTTACCTCCTTGTAATTCATTTCTTTGATAATTTTCTTCCTCCTCCTAGTACCCACAAACTTTCCAAAGAGGATACCAAATTTTTGTAATTTAATCCGTTGACCCGTCCAACCACAAAAGTCCCCAAGAATTTCTTTGATAATCTTTATAGATTTCATTTGAGCATTAGAGAAAATAATGATGTCATATGCATACAATAAATGGGATACCTTTTGACCATTGGAAGAAATACCAACACCTATAGAATTACCTTTATGAAGGAAGGCATCTGAGAGGAGTTGAGCACACATCACAAACAAAAATGGAGAAAGAGGGCATCCTTGATGGAAACCACTCTTAGCCTTAATCATTTTAGAAAAAGAGCCATTAATAATAATTGAGAACTTCGGGTCAATGATACATTCCACCACAAAATTAGCAAACTAATAAAAAAATCAAAGTAATCAAAGATCTTAACAAAAGCAGTCCACCCCATGGAGTCATAAGCCTGCTCCATATCGACTTTAAAAATGACCAATCCCTTAAATGATTTGGAATGTCTAAACTTATGGAAAATTTCTTGTGCCACAAGAATATGATCGTAGAGGGATCTACCTTTAAGAAAAGCTGCCTGTTCTACTGAAATAATCTTTGGGATTACCAACAAGATTCTATTAAGAAGCATTTTAGCAATAATTTTATAAACCGAGTTGGAAAGGCTGATTGGTTTATAACTTGAGGGAGTTAAAGGATTTTTAGTTTTGGGAATCAAAACTATATTAGTAATTTTCTAACTACTATTCATCTTACCAAGCTTGAAAAAGTGATCCAAGGCATTCCATAAATCTTTATTGATGATGTGCCAATAAAGTTTAAGAAAAGAATAGGACATACCATCTTGTCCAGGAGCAATGCTCTTCTTTAGGTCTTTAATCACCGTTTCCAGCTCATCAAACATGAATTCTCTCTCCAGCATTCTTCTATCTTCTTCATTAAGTGCTGACAAAGTTGAAGGCCATCCCTCGAGATTACAGTTCCTTTCCTCCCATTTATTGGCAAAATACCAGAATATTGCTTCTTCAATTTCTTTTTGATCTTCAACCATCACACCTTGTTCATTTTTAATTTTATGAATGAAGTTGGAATTTCTTCTAGCACTTGCATAAGCTTGAAAGAATTTAGAATTTGAATCCACATCAACCATCCATTTCACCTTGGCTCTCTATTTCCACCATGTATTTAACTGAGCCATCACAGTGTTCAGCTCCTCCATTTTAGCTTTCAGGATCCACTGTTCCTCTTCCGAAATAACTCCATCTCTGGCTTTTAGTTCTCGCAGTCTCAGCACTTCATATTTCAGTTCGTCTTTGTGTAAGTTTGTTGCCTTGAACTTAGCCTTGCTCCAAAAATGAAGATCTCTTAAAGTCCTCTTAAGCTTGTGATTAAGAGCTTGAGAAGGATCACCTTTGGTATTTTTATTCCATGATTTATAAACAACAACAACTTATGCTAGAATAGAGGACCAAACCTCTTCAAACTTTAAAACCTTCTTATTAGGAGGGATGAAGTTCAACAGCTTAAACAATATTGGACAATGGTTCGATGCCAACCTTGTCAAATTTTTCACTAAAAGCCTGTGGGAAGAATTAAAGGCTATAGCATTAACCAAACACCTATCCAGCTTTTCCAGAATTCTATCAGCTTCTCTCTTATTGTTTCACCAAGTATACTTGGGACCTACACAAGCCACCTCATGCAAGTCATTACAAGTAATGAATGATTTCATGTCCCTTTGTCCCAAGCCAAAAACAAAATTTCTTCCTCATTTTTTTTCTTCCTTGGAAAGCAGACAATTAGAGTCACCTCCTATGATCATAGGGAAATCATCAGTCATAAAATGCTCCAACCCCTCCCATAAACTCCTTCTCCTATAAACATCCTTACTAGCATAGATTGTAGCAATTCTCCATGTTCCTTTATTGATGACATTGAGATCACCAATAAGGAATTGAGATGAAGCTCCCAGCATGCTGAATTTAGCCATATCTTGCCTCCAAGTTACTAAGATACCTCCAGAGAGGCCTTCTGATGGAACATGATAGTAGTCCCATCCTTCACTAACCAAAGTACTAAAAACCTTCTTGTCCACAGCATTAGTTTTAGTTTCCACCAAACCTAGGAAGAACAAACCATTCTCCCTAATGAACTCCCTTGAATATAGAGAAGCTTTAGACTTCCTAGCTCCTCTACAATTCCAAAATCACATGGAAGACATTAATGACTCAAGGGGAAGAGGTTCCCCACTCTGGTTTTGCCATCTCCTTCCATCTTCCTACTTCTCAAATTTAGCTTTATAGTACCCAAACCATTTAATTACTTGGCTCATTTCCTCCTAACCTTGTTAGAACCTTCTTCTTCTAGGCTAAATTGATCCTCCAAGTGATCCACCTCCACTGATGCTTCTATTGCTCCTCCTGAATTAAAATTATCTGAAGAGATTACCAATACAGAGCATTCTGTATTATTATCCACAATTTCTCCTTCTTCTCTTAAGCTGCTTAATACTTCAAATTGATTGGGATTGCATAGGATATCAACAATTTTAAATTCACTTGTCTCTCTGGTTGCTTCATCAATCTCCTTCTAAGCTGTAGGCGAAATTAAAGCCTCATCTGAAGGATTCTCCACTATTCTGGAATCTGTCTTCTTACTAAAATCATTAACTTTTACTACAGATTGGATAACAGCTCCCACTTTCTTAAAATTTCCTTCTGCATTAGTCTGTCAAACCCATTTGTTTTGGAAGTTGAAGGTTCTCCCTTTCTTCTTTCCATAGTCCACGTGAGTCCATAAACCATACTCATCTTCCTTACTTTTAATGCCTTCTATCACCACAGGATTATTCATTGGCAACTCCTTTGCTTCTAAGGATCCCCCTGTCTCTGATACAAGCAAATGTTTGTTAAGGATTCCAGCTGGCTCTTCATTGCTCTCCTTGCAGAAATTCTCCAGATGTCCTAACCTTCCGCATTTGAAATAAATGCTTAGCATTTTTTCATAGCAAACTTTCTGATAGAATTTTCCCAAAGAGCCTTCCACCCACACACCAAATGGTTGCTTGCCATCCAACTTTAATTTGACGCACACTCGGGCATACTCGCGTCTCCTCTATTGAAACATGGTCTCATCGATCCGGAATGGAGTGCCGACTTTTGAAGCTATTCTGCAAACATTGATTATGTCCCAGCTTTGAAGTGGTAGATTAGGTAGCCTAATCCACACCAGAGCTGTCAATCCCTTCAAAGATGAGGGATGAAAATATGGAGCCCTTTTCTCCAGACCAACTATACTTCCATCAACAAACCAGGGCCCACTTTTTAATACAGATTCCATTGCATCTTGATCTTCAAAGGCACATAGCACCCAGCCACCACCTAGCAAAGTCATGTGAAATCTCCCTTACCAATTCCACTGTTTTCTTAACTCTGAACTGATGACATTGTAAGGGTGTTTTCACCAAACACCATGACAACCGGAGATTTCTTCAATCTATTCAAGTTGTCCTTCTCACTCTGCTGACGAAGCTTTACTATCCCATTTTTAGAAAATTCCTCTCCATAATCAAAGTCAATAGTTTTAACGTTAGACTTTGAACTCCAAGCATTCCTCATTACATGATGAGGGGGGATTACAAATTCCAATTCATCTTTACTTCCACAGTTTCCCAGAATTACTGATTCACAAACTCTAACATTCTCCGTATCTTTTTTTCTCCTGCGTGACAACATTGTTTCCATCTTCTTGAGACTTAGCTCCTTTAGCACCCAGCAAATTACTTGTAGGCATCATTTTGTCAGATTCAAATGAGGGAATCTTCATCAAATCAGAAATACCTTTAGCAGTGATCGTCCCATCTTCTTTATGAAATATTTTCTCTTCAGAAATACCGGAATCCCTAGATCTGATTCCAGGTTCATCAAACATTACCTTCTTTCCCTTTCCTATGCAATCCAATATTTGTTTGGAGATTGGTGAGCACCTTCTTTGACCATCAGAGGTTTATCATATTTAAACCTCAAGTTAGACTCCAGATCGAACATCCTGTTTGCGTCCCCAAAAACTAGGGGAGAATCACTATGGTTGATGCGAAGAAAGATCTTGACCACAGACGATCCAGGATCACGACTGTCGCCGACACTGGAGGAAGGAGGACGATGTCCATCCGCCGCCATCAGAGGCAAAAGAAAATTGCGGGAAACCAAAACTTCAAAAATCTGTTAGCTTCTCTCTCTACGAATGTGGAGCTTCTCTCTCTCAGCTTGTTGGGTTTTAGGTTAATTTTTTTTGGATAATTTAGTTGGATAGTAAGGATTGCGTATTGCTCAATATTTCTAATTATGCTAAGTTTTCTCTTAAGAATGTTTGGAATTCTAGCATGCAAGGTTATCCTAAATCTATGCTTTATTCGGCCCTTTGGCATTGTAGAATTCCTTCCTCTTGTTATTTCTAATGTGGAGGTTGTCATATAATGATTTTCTTCTCAATTCTATTTTATTGGAAAAAGGTTTCTATATTGTTTTAAAATGTCAATGTTTATACCATATTGAAAATCTCAATCATGTTTTTTATCCAATGCCCAACTGCTATACAAGTTTTGTTATATTTTGAAAACTTGTTTAATGTTTAATCTTCTTATAATCTCATGATTTCTAAATACTATGCTGGTAAAAATCCCTATAATTATCATTTTAGACAAGGGGATTCCTTTATTTAGAGAAAGTTGTGTTCTATTTAGCAGCATTCTGAAAAATTTTTTAATGTGGGATTAGGATTCGTAATTTTTTATTTATGTTAGATAAATCTTTTGTCAATTTTTATATTACTAATTTATTGAATTTTAATTCAACTTCTTCTTTAAAAGTTAATTATTTTATTCAAGATGGGGTTTGAAATTTTTATTTACATAGTGATTCAATTCCTAATTTTATTGTTAATCTTTTACTCAAAATTACCATTCTACTAGATAATGAGGATTACATTATGTTTAATCTGTCTAATGATTGTAACTTTTCTCTTAAGCAGGTTTGGAATACTACTAGGCATTCTCATTCTAAATATTTTATTTATGTGGCTATTTGGCATTATAGCATTCCATCCTCTTATTCCATTTTTTACATGGAGGATTCTGCATAATCATCTGCCTCTTGATTAAATTTAATTTAAAAGAGGTTTTTATATTATTTCTAAATGTCAATATTGGTATAATATTGAAAACATAAATAATGTTTTTCATTCAAGGACCTATTGCTATTGAAGTTTGGATATATTTTCATAATATGTTTACTGATTAATTTTCTGTTAATTATAATTCTATTATAAATATTTTAATAAATAGGTTTATTCCTTCTCAAGGTCATATTCATAATGTTTTACCTGTCATTATCTTTTGGTTTCTTTCGAGGAGTAGGAATGAGTCTAAGTATTTGGATTTTTAAAAGATTTTTATGATTATAATTTCTAAATTCAAGGATAAAGACTTACACTTTTTTGTGGCTAATTTAATTAAAGTGAATTCACTCAAAGGCATTTATTAAAATGTTGCTCATTTTGGTCATTCTCATCATTCTTCCCCCCATATTAGCATTTATAGGATTATTAGATTACTAAAACCTCATCAAGGTAACATTAACATTAACACTGACGGCTCTCTTAATATTCTTAATGCTTGTTTTGCGGGTATCATATGTGATTCCACGGGCTACGTTATTGTTGTGTTTGTGGGTTCTAATAGTGTTAACTATGCTATTATGCTTCAAATTCATGCTCTTCACCATTTTAATTGTGCATATCTTTAGATATTACTATGTTTTTTACTGAAGTGGATGCAATGCACCTCATTTGTTATATTGATTGTAATATAATTTCCAATCCATCTAATTTTTGAATGATCAGGGATATTAAACATTTGCTTCATCTCATTTCATTTTCCATTTCATATATTTTAGATGAAGGGAATGGTGTGGATGATTATTTATTTAAGATTAGTTTTAATTTAATTGGCTTTACTTAGTATGTTAAGCTATCTTTACCTGGAATGCTTTGAGGTTTGACTTGTTAGGACCATTCTTCCCTCCCTTATGTTAGAACTACTTAGCAGGCATTTTCTCTTATGTGTTGTGGCTCTTATTTATTATTGAAATGTTGTTGGATTATATTTTTTTATTAGTTTTTCTGTGAGGTTGGACCTTGGATTTCATTTCACTTTATCAGTATTTTTGATGTGTTAGAGCTTTTTGGGCCACCCATTTTGTGTTATACTATTTGGGTCTTCCATTTGTTATTCCTTTTCCTTTTTTTGAAGAAATGCAAATATTTCATTAAAAGGAAAGAAGAAACAACCTAATACAAACTAGAATGAAAGAACTAAATGTTTCTTGATAAAGGAACCTTACTGAAAGCATATAATGTTAAGATAAATTTATTATAATTGAAATGAAATCCACTATTTGCCATTTTAAAACCCTTGAGATGCAAGGTATACCAAAATATTAAACATCCCGAGGGTTGATTAGTATCCCAGAGTTCCCAACAGGTTAAAAAATAGGACCTAGTATCAATCCCATAAACAATTAGAATAAGTTTAGAAAACAAATAAAAAACTAAAAGAAATAAGCTATAAAAGATAACAAAAAAGAAAATACAATTTAACACTAACATCCATAAAACACATGAAAAAAAGGTTTTTCAGATGCCATTTCCAACTTCCAAATTTGTAATCCAAAGCTATAATTCTGAAGAACTCTTTGATCAATAGCTCCATCTTCAAGTATCTTTCCACTATGTTAATTGTCAAGAGAAAACGAGTAAGCTTATTAATGAGTTAATTGAGAAGAACATCTCAAATAGTTCTTCATTCTGAGATCAGCCATTCTTCTTCTAGTTAGTTCTTTCACCGATTCTAGAGCTTGTAGTTCTTTGAACAATTTGTGTTTAGAACCAGAAGAACAATTCTCCTTATTATTAACAGATTTATCCTACAATAAAATAGTTTTTTTTTTTGAAATTTAAACTAATCGCAGAAGGAGGAGTTGTGGTTTCATTATAAACATCACTTTTTCCATCAATAATATCTTCTATTTCAAAAGATCTTGCTGCATTTGTTGAAGGCAAAATTGAATTATGTTCCTCAACAAACCTTGACTCAGCCATGAACTGTTTAGCAATCAATTATGTATCAAAATTATCAACATCCTTTTCTTCCTCCATTATTTGTGTGTTTTTTCATTCAAAATTTGAAATTTTAACTTCCAATGGATTATCCACGGTTTTTACTTCAGGATCTAATGGATTAATCGCCAAACCGTTTTAAAAAATATCAGCAATATTTTCATCAACCAAAGTTTCTGAAAAATTGAATTCAAAATTTGAATTTAGAGCTACCAACGGCTCAACAATCAAATCTGATTCATAGCTAACAACATCTTCATCTCCTTCCACATTTTTAGCATTTTTGACAATTTGGCAAGCATTTTCTACAAAAGCTAATGGATCAACCACCAAACGTTTTATAGAGATGACATCATTATCTTCTTCAACCAGCTTGTGTGAAGGATTAAATTCAAATTTTGAATTTTGAGCTACCAGCAGCTCAACAATCAAATTTGTTTCAGCAATAACAGCTTCTTCATCTCCTTTCACAATTTCAGCATTTTTGATAATCTAGCAAACAACATCCGAGTTCTTCTTTTTTCTTTTATTGAGGGGTGTAAAGTTGCATAAAAATTAAAAGAAGCCTAGATACAATCTAATGTGGGAAAACTAAACTTTCTCATTCTGTTTTTACTATCTCAATAAAAGAAGAAGGAAGATCGCTCTCACTAAAATGTCCCCAAAAAAATCATAAGAATAATCTAAGTTAGCACAGTAATCTGCTAACTTATTACAATTACGATTGACCCAATGAAAGAAAACATTATAAAACTCACTAAAGATAGATAAATCTTCTTCCTCCAAGCTCCAATCCTTATTCTTCGATTTGCTGTACAATTTTTGAAGAAGAAGGATAACATTCTTATTACCACCTTCCACAATAATGCCTTTAACATCTTGAAGTCTACCATGTACTTCTTTGAGAGCTGAAAAAACCAAGAACTCAAGTTGAGCAATGTCCCAATGTATCTTTCTTTTTCCAAAAGCTATAATTAATCTACCTTTGCAATCTCTCACAATACTACCAATACTTGCTACATAATTACCTTTTAAAGGAGCTTAAAAGTTTATTTTAACCCACTCGGGAAGAGGAGGTTGCCATTTATCTGTACACAATCCAAAGGACTGATTAGCAACCCAGTGATTTGAAATGGGAGAACTAAATTTAGCTGAGCCAAAAAAATTCAGAGTAGATGCTGCTATCATCACATTGCTGTCTTTGGTTTTCCCATGCTTCCTCTTGTTTCTACAGTTCTAGACAAACCATATAAGAGTGAGATAGATCCTTACCAACAACAAATTACAATTCTTTAGTCTCATAAGACAAGTCAAACAGTCCTCCCAATTCCCAAAAATAGGAATCTGGAATCCCCAGCTTCTCAGAATTTCAATAACCTTCAACAGTTTATAACAACTAGTAAAAACATGGTTCACATCTTCAACTTCATCACAACCCTATGGACATAGGTTATTATCTGACATTCTCCTTCTATATAAAAATAATTCAATTGGTATTGCATCTTTGTAAAGCCTCCATAAGAACATTTCCACCCGAGCATTAAGTTTAAATTTAAAAATCCATGAAAATAGAGCTTCTTCCTGCATATCTCTGAAACCATCTTCCAGTATTAATGCTGCTAAAGATTTTTCTGTCAATTGTAGCTTTAGCTCCATCCTATCTTCTTGATAATTATGTAAAATATGTGCATCTGCAATAATATTCAATAAATCCCCTCCAAAGTGCAAGCTCAATTTATTAAAATCCCATCTACCATCAAGAATGAAGAAGTTAAAAGTTGTATTATCATCAATTAAATTCCTAACATACATAGGACATTTGCTTAAACTTATATCCAAAATCCAAATATCCCTCAAAACATTGATCTTGGAACCATCCACAACCTTCCATCTTACAAAATTTTTAAGAGCTTTCCATCCACTAGAAATAATCTTCCAAGAAGAAGAGCTATCTTTAGAGTTCACATTCTTCCACCATTTATCTCCAAATTTGCTCAGCAAATTCCTGTAAAACAAAATGCTTGGTTTATAAATAAGCCTCCAAGCAAACTTTTCCCTCAAAGCATCTCTCCTTGAAATAGCTGAAGGAACTCCCCAACCACCAAACTGCTTTGGTTTACAAAGTGAATCCCAAGCTACATAATGTATTCGTCGGCTTCCATCACTTCTATTCCAAATGAAATCTATACACAACTTTTCAAAATCTTTCAAAGTTCTCAAAGGAACAAGAGAATGTTTCAAGAGAAAAATAGGAAGAGAAATGTAAACAGTTTTTACCAAAACCAGAAAGTGATGATAGATTTTCATATTCAAACTTTTGAAAAAATCTACCATGAAGACCTTCAACCCAAATACCATAAGGGAGTTTAGAATTCAAATTAATCAGAATGCAGGCTCTAGCAAATTCCCTTCTCCCCCATCTAAACATGTTACCATTTAATAATACAGAAGTCCCAATTCTAGAAATAATTCTAGTAATATTGGTTTCATCCCAGCAATGTAAAGGAAAATGAGGAAGACGAACCCAAATCAGAGAAGAAATCCCATCGAAGGAATTAGGAGAGAAGTCAGGTGACCATCTGTCTAAACCAACAATGAAGCCCCCTTCAAACCAAGGACCTCCATTAAGAACTTCCTCCATAGCTTCATGAGACTGAAAGGAATACAACAGCCAATCTAAACCAAGCAAGGTTATATGGAACCCTCCAAATTTAATCCATTGCTTTCTTAATTCAATTGCATACTTTGAAAAAGGTAAGGATTTACTTAGTATTTTTCACAACCAATGAATTACTCAGAACTTGAATATTAGCTTTTTCTTTATCCATGTCAATTTTCACAACATTTACATCTTCAAATTCATCATGTATTTTACTCAATTTTATTTTTTATGTTTGGCTTTTTGATCGACACATTAGAATTATCCAATATTGATGAAGAAATTGGATTAATGATATTAACATTTCCAATGCCAATACCCTTATCATTCTTCAACAGATTAATAATTTTGCAACCTGATGAAGAAGCCTCCTTATAATTTGCTCCGGATGATAACTGACAATAGAGAATTTGGTTTATTATTCAAAATCAAAATTACTTATTTTCCTTTACCTGATTTTGGCAAAGGCTTATGCTTAGAAATCAAAGCTCCCTCTTTGATAACCAGAGGGGATTCCAAAACCTGAAATTTGTGAGGGAAGATACGATTAAAGGAGAATCTACCTTTTGAACCCAAAATACTTGGCCTCGCGGTAGATAGAAAAGATTTGGTGTTTTGGTCATCCATGGATGACCGACCACCTTCTTCCATCTCCAACTTTGGCAAGCGAAAACCTTCAAATCCTCCTTCAAAATCCTCCTATTTTTGTGGACCTTCTTTCTCTTCACTCTTCACTCTTCACTCTTTTCTTTTGGGTTAATGTTTCCTTACAATTTTGCAGCTTAATGAGCCTTTTTTATAGTGCTATTTTGTGTTTGTTTGATATCCTAGTTTGGTGGTTTGTGAGGGGTGGTGTTGGGCTTCTACTATTATGTTATGTTATTATTTTCCTTATGTATTGTCTCGGCTATAGTTGTGTTCTGAGTAGTTTCTTGTCATTATTCATTATATTGATGGAAATAAAATTTCAATATCGTGTAATTTCTCTATGATCCTATCATTTAGTTTTTATTTCACATATTTTACACAAACGGAATGCCGCAGGTAATTATTTAACTTTTACTAGTTGTATTTTAATTCATTCTACTTAGTATATTGAGAAGTCTTTACCTAGTATGATTAGAGGTTTTATAAGGCTTAACGTTTGTTGCCTCCCATCTGTTAGAACTACTTAGCATACTTTTTCTCTTCTATGTTGTAGCTCGTATTTGCGATTGTAATGCTGCTGGATTTTGCTTTTTTTTAATACTTTTTTGTGTGCTTGGGCCTTGGAATTCTTTTTTGCTTCATCTACATTTCTGGTGTGCTAGTGCATTTCTGGTTCTACATTTTGTGTTATATTATTTAGGTTATTCGTTTGTTTTTCCTTTGGGTTAATGTTTCCATCTTATTTTACTACTTAATGAGCCTTTATTGTTATGCTATTTTGGGTCAATTTAATATCCTAGTTTAGTTATATATGAGCGGTGGAGTTGGACTTGTCATATGCTATGTTGTTGTTATCTTTGTTATGTATTATCTCGGCTATAGTTTTGTTCTGGGTAGTTTCTTTTCCTTATTCATTATATTGATGGTAATAAAATTTACAATAAATATAATTTTTATGTAATCAAAGTTATAAAACATTGGTTTTCTCTCATTTAATTTTCCATCTCACATATTTTACATGAAGGGAATGCTGCTACTAATTATTTAGCAATGTTAGGTTGTAATTAATTTTTTTTACTTACTATTTTAAGTAGTGTTTACCAGATATGTTTATAGGTTTCATTAGGCTAAACCATTCATGCCTCCCTTATGTTAGAACTACCTAGGGCGCAGTTTTTCTTATATGTTGTTATTATTATTTATGATTATAAAGACATTGGATTTTATTTTGGTTTATTTGTTTTTTTATGAGTTTGGTCCTTAGAATTCTTTTTTCTTCGTCTATATTTATGGTGTCCTAGAGCCTTTTGGGTTGCCCATTTTATTTTATACTATTTCGAATGTATGTTTGTTGTTCCATTGGGTTAACATTTCCTTCCTTTTAACTGCTTAACGAGCCTTCTTTATATTGTTATTTTCGGTATGTTGGATATCATATTTTGGCTATATGTGAGGGGTTGTGTTGGGCTTCTCCTGTTATGTGATGTTGTTATTTTCCTTATGTTTTGTCTCGGTTATATATGTTTTCAGGATGGTTCGTTCTGCCTTGTTCCTTAACTTCTGGTAGATTTACTAAAAAAAAAGGATTTTTAACAAGTCATTTAAAATACTATTTAAATTATAAAAAAATTGTGTTAATATTAAGTCCATAGGACATTAAAGGAAAAAAAACAGTCCCATTAACAACTTTTAAATTAAAGATTAATTTAAAATTAA
>NW_021319460.1:693153-739010 GCF_001605985.2 Dendrobium catenatum
CAGGGTGATGGTCTGGATGATATTCTTCGACGACATCAACCAATCGTACAGGATGAAAACCTATCATTCTTGATCATCTAAACAAAGAAACCTTTTATTCGGCTAGAATCTCCAAAATCTTGCTAGCTGATTGAGCTGAATTTGAACTGATCATACAGGATGATCTGTAGATCGTCCTGGATGATCTTTGATGATTAATTACAAATTAGGGCAAATTTGAAGCCCTTTTATATAAGTTCTCTTGTTTACTCAAGAGGTGATCTTTTGATGTTGTCCTGACATGAGAGAGTAAAGAGGTGAGGGAGTGCAAGGGAGAGAAAGAGAAGATCTTGTGAGGGGGAGTTTGTGAGGGATTTCACAAAGGTTTATCTAAGTAAGGATCCGAGTCATCTTCTCTGGTCATCATCCGTAGTTACTTGGAGTTTCAAGAGATATCTACTTCAGTAGCTGATCGTGATCCTTTACCTACTTCAGAAGGAATCAAAAGGAGTTGGGTTCTCTGCCTTCTTTAGGAGGTAGCAGAATGAGTTTGGTTCTCTGCCTCATCATAGTTGGTGAAAAGGAGTTTCTATACGAGCTTCTCTGCGTTGCTATGGGGGAAAAAGGAGAGACATTGAGTTTAGTGCAATTCCTGGAGAAGAGGCCTTGGGCAGTGGATGTAGGTCAGGTTGACAGAACCACTATAAAATTTGGTGTAATCTTTTGTTATTATTATTCCACATTTAATTTCTGCAATTCAATTTTTTGTCGTGATTGTTTGGTTTTGTTTGTGAATTTGTTTGAAGAATTGTTAAAAAACCAATTCACCCCTCCCTCTCCCCTCTTGGTTGGCCTCAGGCTAGTTCACAAGGGCTTAACATCCCTAAAGAACTTTCAAGTGGTATTAGAGCAGAATTCATAGAAATGAATTTTTGAAACTTTTGAATTTTGATCCATGGCTAACTTCGGTAATTGTAATACCACGAAATAGTACTCTATTACTCGACCACCTTTATTTGACAATATTCATTTTAATTGGAAGACTTGCATGTCTACATTTTTATAATTAATTTATTATCGTATGTGGATGCTTGTTAAAGAATGTTATTCACCACCATCACGTGAGATTAATGCCATTAAAACTGAACTTTCTTTTACTGAATGAACTTTTGATGAGAGGGATTTAGAACAATTGAATGCAAAATGTTTAAACTACTTTTTCTATACTTGAAATTGAAATATTATATGCGTGTTCCAACTTATGTTACTGGTAAAGAAATTTTGGATAGATTGTGCATTACTATGAACGAACAAATGAAAATAAGCATTATAGGTTTAATATTTTTTTGCATGACTATGAACTATTTCATATGAAACCTACTACATCGATTTTTGAAATATGTACTAGGTTTACTGAAATTATCATCTTATTGCATGCCTTAGGAAGAGAACTTACAAATTATAAAAAAAATCTATAAAATTTTGAGATTCCTGCCTTCTACCTTTGATGCTAAAATTACTGCAATAACTTATTATAAGAATTTGAATACTTATTATGTTGAAAACTTACTTGGATCACTCATTTCTTATGAGCAAGAGGTGAACCAAACACAACTTGATGTAGGTGAGAAAATGAAGGAGAAAATTGTTGCGCTGAAAGCTAACGATAAGGATACTGATTCTTTTGGGTCTGAAAGTGATGATGTTGCCTTAATCACTAGGCAATTCAAAAGCTTTATAAGGAAAAATCACAAGCACCATCAGAAGTGGAAAAAAGGTAAAGATAGCAAAAATTTTAAAGTTTCTTCTGATATGTTTTTCACTGAATGCAGGAAGGAAGGACATGTATGAGCTGATTGCCCTAAACTTAAGACTCACCTATGTAGGGAGAAGGGTAAAGAGAAACCAAAGTTCAAGAAGGATAATAAGCAGTTTCAAAAGGGTTTCTGGGAAAATTCTACACTTAACTCCTCTGATACTAAAGCTAGGAGGAAACTACAAACTTGTTCTTGATGGAGTACTATCTTCTTGATTAGTCTAAAATAGAAGAGTTAGGCAAACAAAGCTACGAACAATTACTTGATGTTTGTGAGAAAATTCATGCATCATATAAGAAACTTAAGAAATTACATGCTAGCCTAAAATTGGAATTTTTAAATTTGCAAAAAGTGCATGAAATTTTATTTAAAGATCAAGGGCCAAATTAAAAATAATCACATGTCATTACTTGATGAGCTAGTTGAGTTAAATAAAAAGCATTCTGAGTTGGTTATTGAGCATGAATCATAGAAGGCATCCCACACCTCACTTAAAACAAATTTTAAAACATATATTGATTAATTTGAAAGAAGGGAGAACTATTTAAAGTTTATAATGCTATTTTAGAAAGTGTTAACTTGATATTTAAAGCGGATCCAATGCCTAAAGTTTTGAAACCCATGAATAGGCACTATAACCCAAATAGATTAGTAAACCCTTTTCTTGGAGTTATATGTTTTTCATGATGCATGCTTTGATACATTTTACACACTTGCACTGTTCACCATAGTATACATTGGCTGTGGAGACTTAAATTGCAAGATTCATAGCATAACACGCTTGAAATGCATTCTTCTTTTCATAAGAAGGGACACCAACTTGTTTAGGTTCCTAAATTTGACGTTTGATGATTTTGTAGGTTTTCTCTCACAAAAGTCCTTGTGAGAGCATGTGGTACTTGGATAGTAGAGGCTCACGACACATAATTGCATGAACATGCTGCTTAATAAATTTAGATTTCCATGTTTTCTGATCTATTGCACGTTGTTATTTTATATTGTTTCTTTTAAAATTTTTAGTACTAATTTTTTAATAACTGTTATTTGTTGTGTTTTCAGTTTTACATTTTGGTCATCACTGGTGTTCTTGCTTTTTAGTTTCTTTATTTTGGACATAGTTGAAATGATATTTTATGTCTTATTTTTTTTTAAAAAAAAATTGTAGTCAATGTCTGATATCCCTAAATTCGTTAAACGATGAAACATCGTTGATTGTTTCCCTTCCACAAATCTCTTTTAGAGGTATAATTTTCATTTCTAAAGTCTATCTCAAATTAATATCTAGACTTTATGATTAAGATCATTCTGTACTGCTACAGTAATCTATCTTTTATATATAAAATTCAAAGTCTTTATATTACTTTCAATTTTTTGTAATCTTGTCGTTGCATTTATCATACAATTTGATTCTGTTTTGTGGTTTATTCTTCCTTATATTTGAGAGTGAATTTTTCTTCTCAAATTTTTTAAAAGATAACTCACAGCTGAGAGTATTTAAGAGTTTTGAAAGAGATCTAGCTTGTAAAAAATGTCAAGGGCATAAAATGAGCCCAAAAAGAAAAAATTAAAAAGACGCGCAATGACAACCAAAAAATTGAAACATACACAAAGTGTATCAAAAATCAAAAGATACACAAAGTGGGCCTATCAATTGATAAGAGCCAGAAAATGAGCCCACCAAAAGCAAGCATTCTTCTCTATCAAACTTTTAAATCATAGAAGAATTCATGTGTCACTTGATATTTATAAGGACTTGTGTTCAAAATTCATGATTGTGACTAATTACTTTTATATACTATTCTATAAGATATTTTCTTGGAACCAAGTTTTGAACTGATCTTTTTTTCTTATTTAATTAATATTTATGAGTTTGATTTTTATTTTCAAAACATGATTTGCTTTATGAGAAGTCTGAGCTAGGGCTAATAGGATCGGTTGTTATACCTTTTTTAAGATTTTGTTGATGTTAACTCATTGATTCTTATAAATTTTTAAATTCAATCACATGGAGAATTTATTAAAAAAAAAACATATTTTTGTTTCTTTTTGTCTTTTTTTTATGCTTTTCTTTTCTGGGCTCCTCCTCCTTTTTGTGATGTCAAAAGGGGTAGTAGCGGGTAGTGTTTGAGTTATTTCATCATACTATTTTACTTATGTTCGTAGTTCTATTGAAAATCTTAAATTATTTTGGTTTGCCATCATAAAGGAGGACATTGTAATGAATCTGATTTTAGAAAATATAATTTTGAAGATAGCAAACAATTTTGATACTTCTTTTCTATGACTTCCTTTCCTACTAACAATTCAGGTCCACCAGGTCAAGTGCATGTCAAGCTAGCTAAGGATTGGGTAAACTAGTGGTGAGTCAGTCGGTAAGGGTTTTTATCTTTCCTTGAGTCGATTGTATCAAAGTGGGCCTTGATGCTAAGTAACCATGCACACACCTTCTGGAAAAATTCTATATATTTTTAATGTTTTTGGTTTTTGATAACATTATCAAGGATGATCCAAAATTATCCTAGACAATCAATTAAAATAAGAACCCCTTATTAGGGCATCTTAGTTAAGGCGATCATAATTAAGCAAATCGTCGTTCACAATATTAACATTGCCCAGGATGATAGGCTAAAATCAGAAAGAATCAGCCACCAGATCTATTTAGGCATGTTTTATTTTTTGACATCGTCTAGGACATCATCTTAGTTGATGTATTGAAATTTTACCTAAATTAATCGGGTAATTAAATATCATCCTAGACAATCATAGGATCGTCTGGGATGATAAGTTAAACAAACCTTAATTTCTTCCTAGACGACCTGAATAATGCTTTGGATGATATGTATTGCATTAAACTAATCGTCCGAGAGTATCCAAAATTAGCTTGGACGATCAGGTATTTTTTTCATCGTCCAGACAAGAATCTAGGGTGATGTTCTGGATGATATTGGTCATTTTGTATAAATTGACCCAAATAATCATGAAATCATCTTAGACAATCTAGTTATTTTTCCATCGTCCAAATATCCATCCAGGGAAATAGTCTGGATGATTTTTGATGACTTGAACTAATCACACAGGAAGATAACTTATCATCCTGGATGATCTGAAGAAAGGAATCTTCTAATCATCCAGACTATCACAAATCATTGTGGTTGATTGAGTTGAATTTGAACTGATCAAACAAGACAATCTGTCGATTATCCTGGATGATCTTTGATTATTTATTGAAAAATAACTTAAATTTGAAGTCCTTCTATTTAATATCTCTTATTTACTCAAGAGGTAATCTTTTGTTGTTGTCCTGACTTGAGAGAGCAAAGAGGATAGGAGGATCTTATGAGTGGGAGTTTATGAGGGGTTTCATAAAGGTTGCTCCAAGCTAGGATCCGAGTCATCCTCTCTTATCATCATCCCTAATTCCTTGGTGGTTCGAGAGATGTCTACTTCAGTAACTGATCAAGGTTCTTTACCTACTTCAGGAGGAAGAAAAAGTAGTTGGATTCTTTGCCTACTTCAAGAGGAAGAAAAAGGAGTTGGGTTCTCTACCTCACTGGGGTAGGTGGAAAGGGGTTTTTATATGGGCTATTATACCTTAATTCGGGGGAAAAAATATAGACACTAAGTTTAGTGCAATACCAGAGGAGAGGCTCTGGGGAGTGGACGTAGGTCAAGTTGACCAAACAACTATAAAATTTGGTATGTTTTTTCTTATTTTTTTTCGCATTTAATTTCCCCTCTTCAATTTTTTGTGGTGATTGTTTGGTTGTGTTTATGATTTTATTTGAAGAACTTTTAAAACACCAATTCACCCTCCCTCTTGGTTAGCCTTAGGTTAGTTCACAAGTGCTTAACATCCCTGACGAGCTTTTATGAATAACATAAATAAAGAAGATTAATAAAGTAAAGGACTCTATGCACTTTATTTAATCCCTCTTTTTTTAAGGTGTGCAAATGTATGAAAGCAAACTAAAGAAGATACAAGAAACTATATGATAGCTATTGAATCACAATATTTCCTTATCAAGTCAACAAAAATTGAAGGAAGCTCACTATTAACAAGAGAATCCCAATAATAATCACCTAAAAGGGTATAATGAGAGCAAAAATCTACCACATTATTGCTTTCTATAGAAACAAAAGTAAAAATTACATTCTTAAACATTTCTAAAAAAGAAAAAAACTAGGCTTTGAACTCTCATCTTCATTCCATTATTCTTCAATAAAGAATTCTTCAATACCTTGATATTATTAATATTAGCAGCTTCTATAACTATAACAGTCTTTTCTCCCATCCAACATTGAATAACATTTTCAAAGTCAAAGACTATAATAAGCTCTAAAAACAAAATATCCCAGTGCATCTTCTGAGAATTTGACTTTTAATAGGACACAATGGAGAAAAAGGATTCATGTAGCCAACCCCACGTAGTGGGATAAAGGCTTGATGTTGTTGTTGTTGTTGTTGTTGCATCTTCTTTTTACCATATGCCAATAAGAATATTTCCTTGTGGTCACATAACAAAATAGCAAACCTCTCCATATTAGATTCTAGAAGAGAAGCATCCACATTTAATTTTATCTAATCCGTGAAAGGGGGATACATAAATTTAGACAACACATCATGATGTTTAGTATCCAGGTTTGTAAAGATTATGTAAGCATAATAATTAGTTGATTGAGAAAGAATTTTAAACACAATCATAGACGAGGATGGAACTAATTTGTCATTATGTTAGTTCCCAGCTTTCCAAATATGATAAATAGTAGAGATATAAATACAATTCTAGGATTAGTTTTTGCAATCTTATTTCTTTCCAGCAATGGTATATATTAATCAATCAAGGTAATTTAAAGTATTAGTTTTTCAATAATTCCAAAACTTCCACTAGCTTCTTACAACTAATAGCTATGTGATGAACATCTTCAACTTCCAAGCATTCTCTTGGGAAAGCAAAAATAACTTTTAACCTTCTATACTACAACCATGAATTGGTAGGAATAGCATTACTCAAAAGTCTCAACCAAAAAATAATTTTTTTTTTCAGGTTAACCTTTAGTATTTTTAACCATCTCATATTATATTCCATGTGTTGATGTAAATTAAATGAAGCTTCATAAGCCAATGCAAAAATTGACTTTTTGATTGAAGTACTTCTAGTTTATTGACAACAAAAATTGAAAAAATGAGAACCTGGCATATAATCTTAATCATATCCTCTGAAGAGAACACCTTTAACTTATAATAGTTCCAGCATCCTTCAACATCAATCAGAAATGAATGTTTTTTTGTTAAAAAGATAAAAAGAGTTACTCCAGGATGGCCATTTACTCAATTTCCTATCCAGCAACCAAATATCCTCCATTATAATAATATTACTTCCATTACAAACACACCATCTAAATTTTTTTAAAGAAACTGAGCACCTTCCTCGAGAATCCTCCACGCTGAGCACGTGTTCCTTTTTATTCCTTCACTTGAAATATCAACACCATATTTAGCTTTAATGTTATGGTTAACTAGTTATTTTTTATTATGGATGACATTCCAAGCTAAGTGAGCTCTAAATTTTACCCTTCTTTCAACCACACTCACCACACCAAAGCCTACTTTATTACATGGAGAAAAGAACATAAACCCAGAGATCTATTTAATTCATTGTATACCCTACCTTTTATGCCATAAGAAATTTTTGCAAAGTCAATCCAAATCATTAAGAATACCTTTTAGAATTAAAGAATGAAACATAAAAAATCTTCTAGCTAGGGAGAGGGATCAAGATCCCCAGGCATTTGATCTTTCCAATGATTTTTCCTAGGCATTCGAAATTCAAATGCCCTCAAACTTAATGCCTGCTAAATCCCCAAGCATTGATTGACCAAAAACAAAAAACCAAAAACCAAAAACTAAAAACCAAAAATTCAAATAAGCTTAAAATAGAGCTTCCAAAAATTATCACAGATTTAGAATAGTTTTCCTTTTGCCTTGTCCAGCCACAATTTTCATTTAGAATACCTTTAACAATCTTGGCTTTATACCTTGATGCTTTTAAAAAAATTTGCACATCATCGCCATATAGAATATGAGAAATCTTTTATGAATATGGTGCGATCATAATACCTAATATGATCTTGATTAAAGAGGTAATCCTTGTGTGATCTTTATTAACCGTCATGCTTAAAAGGAACATTTGAAAATTTTCATAACGGTGGCATAAATCAGTGTAAGTATGAAGGAAAATTGGATTGAGGAAAATAGGGGCATGACAGAAAAAATTATGTCATTCTGAATAAGGAGTCTGGAAGGAGTTATTTTTGTTGCACGATTCTTATCAAATAATTCCTCAATCTCTTTGAAAAGAAAGTTTTCATCCATACAATATATAGAGGATGAGCCCTTAGAAATGAGAGGTCATTTATTATTGCTGACCATTCCTAAGATTTGGACTCCATATATTTTGGAACAAATGAGAATGTGAAGAAAAACATATCCAAGACCCTTCTAATTAAGGAAAAAGGTACAAACATGAGATCATATGTATGACTTTAAAATCATATGAGATAAAAACCATTTTCATACATACAAGTGGATACAAGCAAAAAAGAAATACTTTTCATAAAATGTTATTTTTGAGGCATCCTTTCGTAAAGACTTTTTGACCAAATGATCATAGAGACGAACACCAGATCATCTGGGATGATCAAAATATTAAAGATTATTTTTATGACGATTAGGTTCATCCCTATAAGAAAATGACAATAGGATTGTACAGATGAAATTCCATTTCATACGTATGATATGTGATTAATAATTGAATTTTCATAGATGGTCGTACCAAATCTTACAGACATGATGCAATCATACAATACAAATATCAATGAATAATGCAATTTTGTATGCTCAACTCAAAAAAATATAATGTTCATGCTACATAATTCATATAGTACAAAACATTTTGTGCAATACGAAAATAACACTTAAAAAAAGATATAATAAATAGAAAATCTTTTCAAAACCAATCACATTAAATCTAATGACTTGTAAAAAATTAAAAAACAAGACCAACAATAAAATACTAAAAATAAAACAAAAAAATAAGAAAAAATAAAAACACACAAACTATAAGAAACAACCTAAGAAAATAAACAAAAACATTATTATACAGCAAATTAAGTTCGCAAAATTTAAGTTTAAGCATTAAGATTAATCAATCCTAATCTACTCCTTCAGGTGCTAAACATGTTAAAGGCCAGTGGTTTTGTCAAAAAGTCTGCAAGTTGATTCTCAGTAGCAATGTGAAGCAATTCAATTTCTCCCTTAGCTATATGATCTTTAATGAAGTGATGTCTTATGTCTATATGCTTGATTCTAAAATGTTGAATAGGATTCTTTGAAATGCACATAGCACTAGTATTATTAGAACAGATCAGGGTTATGCCAATAGAAAATCCTTAGGTCAATTAGTTATTATTTTATCCAAAAAACTTGTACCAAATAATTACCTAATGAAATGTATTCTTCTTCACTAGTAAAAAGGGCTACTGAATTCTATTTTCTAGTGGAGCAAGAAACTAAAGTGTTTTCTATGAATTGATGAGTTCTAGATGTACTTTTTTGATCAGTCGTACATTCTGCAAAATTTGAGTAAAAAAATATAATAATTTCAAAAGAAGTGCTGTGCTTTGGATACCAAATTCCTAAGTTTTGATTTCCCAAAAGATATCTCAGAATTCTTTTACTGCTCTCAAATATGATTCCTTAGGATCAGGTTAAAATCTAACACGCAAATAAATACTATATTTGATATAAGGTATGATAGCAGTCAAGTAAGGAAATGATCCAATTATTCCTCTAAATTACTTTTATAAAAAGATATTCCCTAACGATCTTTATCTAACTACACTGAAGAAATCAATGGAGTAGTCACTAGTTTAGCATTATCCCTTTCATATTTATTGATGATGCCCTTAATATCATTTGACTAACTAAGAAAAGTTCCTATCTCAATTTTCTTTTTGCTAAAACCAAGAAAATAACTCAAGTCTCCTATATTCACTACTCATTATTTTAGAAAAATCATCACAAAGATTTTTATTAATAGATCGAAACATGATATCATTAACATATATTTGTACAATGAGTATTTCATAAACTATCATTTTCAAAAACAGAGCAGTATCCACACTTCCTTTCAAAAAAGAGCTTTCTAATAAGAAAATTCTTAACCTCTCATACCAAGGCCTAGGTGCCTATTTTAGACCATCTAATGCCTTTTTTAAGTTAAACACAAGATTAGGGAATTTAAAATTTTCAAAAGCCAGAGTTTGCTCAACATAAATAACCTCTTTTATCACACCATTTAGAAAGGCACTATTAACATCCATTTGATACAATTTAAAACATTTAAAATAGGTAAAGTCCAATATAAATCTTTTTGCTTCAAGTCTAGCTATAGGGGAAAAAGGATTCTTTAAAATAATTCCCCTCTATTTGATTATACATCTTAGCTACCAATCATTTCTTATGTCTAATAACAACTATTTAATCATTCATTTTATTTTAGAACACCTACTTAGTTCTAACAACACTTTGATTCTTAGGATTTTTAATTATTTATGAAAACTTTTTTCTTACAAATTAAATTAATTCTTCCTGCATGGCAACAGCCCAAAATTCATCCAAAAGTGCTTGATTTATATTAGTGGGTTTAATTATTGATGTAAAGGAAAATTATTTCACTTTTTTTCTAAGTACATGCGTAGTCCTAACACCCTCACTATGTTCAGCTAAAATTTATTCTTTAGGGTGATTCTTAGAAAATTTTAATTCTCTAGCCAAATGGTTTTTTTATTCTATATTTTCTTCCAAATTTATCTTTTTAATTCCTTGGGAGATATTTTTAATATGATATTCTTCCAACTTTGGCTCTTCCAAAATGCCAGATTCATCAAACACAACATGTATGGTGTTCTCAACTACAGAAGTTCTCTTGTTAAAAACCTTATAGTATTTACCAACACTTGAAAATCCAAGAAAAATCCCTTCATCAAATTTTGCATCAATTTTCCCAAAGTAGTTTTAACATTATTATGAATGAACATCATACATAAAAAAATATACAAATGTGAAAGATTAGGTGCTCTCCCCTTAAGAAGTTCATAGGGTGTCTTATTCAACATGGATCCAAAGTTCACCATATTAAGAACATAATAAGTTTTACAAACTACTTCAGTCCAAAAATATTTTAGAAGTATGTATTCCTGCCAATTTGGCTCTGGAGCCTTCTATTAGGGTTTTATTCTTTTTTTTTACTACCCCATTTCTATTGAGGGTCCTAGGCGATGAAAATTTTAAATCTATTCCTCGTTATTTACAAAAATCTTCAAATTTTTTATTTTCAAAATTTCCTCTATTATCACTTTGAATTGATAAAATTTCACACCATAATTTGCTCTCAATTTAAGTACAAAAGTTTTTAAATTCATCAAATGATTCACTCTTATAAAATAAGAATTTAACCCAAGTGAATCTTAAAAAATTATCAACTATAACAAATCCAACACTTCACCTCATATACTTACAGTGCTAACCAGTCCAAAAAGATCCATTTGAATAACTTCCAATGGTTTGCTAGTTCTAATATGCTTAAAGGAATGAAAGGAGGACTTCACCAATTTTTCTAATTGACATGCATCGCACAGGTGATCCTTAGTAAAGTATAGTTTAGGTATTCCTCTAACTAATTCTTTTTGCGTAATTTTCCTAAGATTTTTCGTGCTTGCAAGACAAAGTCTTTTATGCCATAAACATGATTCATTTGTAATTTTTTTGAGATAAAAAGCATTAGAAGATTTAATAAAATTCAAATCAAGCTTGCACATATTATTTACCCTATTTCTATTAAATACATCAATTTCATTTTGGCTTATTATGCAACCTGTTGGAAAAAATTTTATATTATAACTTTTATCACATAAATGACTAATACTCAACATGTTATGATTTAAGTCTTCTGCCAATAATATGTTTTCAATGAAAAAATTGTCCAAATTTCCAATCATACATGTGCCTACAACTTTTCTAGTGGTATTGTCTCCCACTATAATATTGCCTCCATTTCTTACTTCTAGTGATATGAATTATGTTATTTCTCTAGTCATATACTTTTAACATCCGCTTTCGAGGTACCAAATGCTATCACAAAGTCTTATATTAGAGCATTTCTAAAACATAATCAAATGTTAGACTTGGGAACCCAAACAAGTTTGGGTTCTCCTCTTGATAGTAATAATCTTGATGCATGTTTGATAAGATTTATTATATGCATCTTAGGTCTCCACACTAGATTTGATTTACTATAAATAGTACAAGTTTTAGAAATCTGGCCAATCATTTGAAAATAAAAAAATTAATTCTAGGAAAAGGATTTATTAGTGTACATGAGCTTTAAGTAGTTTCCTAGGTTTTAAAATTATATACTTTTGATCAAGATTATAAAATTGTTCAAGCATAGGGGGTATCCTATTTCCCTCAAGAGTTTTATTTTTCATCTAATATATGAGTTAGCACTTTTAAATATGAATTATCAACTTTCAAATAATGTTCTATTCAATCAAATTCATCCATAAATATTTTAAAATCATTTTCAAGCTCAATATGTGTTGATTTTAATTGTTTATGCTTTTTATTGGTTTATATCATAAAACTCATCCAATATCTTCATGTTGTTGCTATCAATCAATGCATGGTCATTCCTATGAATTTGATGCTCTTTTTTAATTATAAAAATCCTATGTTCAATTTAACATGCAGCTTTTTGAGTTTCCTATAAGCAGTATGAATTTTCTTAGAAATATCAAATAACTATTTGTAGGTTAAGACACATAACTCTTCTTGATCTAATATATTAAGCATATCAAAAATTAAACACAAATTCGTGACATCCTCCTCTGCTTCTATTTCTGAGGAATATGAAGCTTAGTTTCAACAGAATGCTCTCTAGAATCTCTTCTTGCCTTCCTAACATTGATTTTCTTATTATCCTTCTCCTTGTTAAGATTAGCTTTGAGATTTGGGAAATCATATTTGATGTGAACAGGCTTCCTACATTCATATCAAATTACATCACTTGTAGTTTTAGCATTTTTATGGAACTTACCCTTAGTCCACTACTGCCATCTACTTTACATCCCCTTAAGGAAACTTCTAAATAGCCTTATCATTAAGGCAATATCATCTTCATCCTTAGGCTAATATTGATCACTATCCGAGTCATCAACTTGAAATGCAATGTTTTTTTCTCATTCCTCTCATCACCTACATCAATCTATCTTTGAGTCACTCCTTGCTCGTAATTAATTAGTTATCCAAAAAGATTGTCAATAGAATAAATATTTTTCTTTTGATTCTATTATAGCAGTAATCTTTGCATCATAAGTAGTAGGCAAGCAACAAAAAATTTTATTTACTTTTTTAGTATTCATAATTTTTCTACCTAAAGCATGCAATGAAGTGACTATCTATGTAAAGAAAGTATACATATTAGTGATTAATTCATTTACTTTCATGTGAAAATATTCAAAATCGTGTAATAGAATGTTCAATCTAGATTGTTTCATTTCATTGGTTCCTTCATAAGTTATGTGAAGTCTATCCCAAATTTCTTTTCTCATTTTATAAGTTTAAATACACGTATAGTCCTCAGACTTATATGCATAGAAAAAGTTTATTAAACATTTAACATTCACTAAGCTAATTCATTCTCCCCTACTGTCTAATTAGTAAACGGTGTTTCAGTTTCACTATGGGAGAAGATAGATCACTAGAATTTGTGTCAAGATCAAGCTAGTCTACAAATTATCGTTGGATGTATAGCAGAAGCAATTCTCACGTTAATTCTTCCAAAAGATCAAATATGAATGAATTTTGAACTTATTCTTTAATTGTGGTAAAATAGGACATCTAAAAACAATTGTGGAAGTGTTTGTTTAGATGTTAATCAAGCTTCTATATAGACAAGAAAGAATGCTGAAATTGTCATTCCAGGTGTTAAGGATGTTTCTTCAAATGTTGAGGAGGTTGGAATTGAGGCTAATGATGGGTAAAAAGGAAGATATGGACCTTGGGTTCATATCAATTATGGGAAGAGGAGGTTGAAGAAATCAAGCTTCAAGAATACTTGGACACGGCCTTTGAAGGAGGGAGCTAAAAAATTTCTTGGTGTGAAGGTAAATGAGGTTGCTGAGAAGAACAAAAATGATCGTCAAATGGATAAATTAAATGGTGACTCAGACCATCGAGATGATGTGTTGGTTGTAGAGGTATTAAGTAATCTTCCTTATAATGAAGATAAAGTTCTGTATATTCCTTCTTTGGATAATGGAGGGGATATAATCTCTAATTCTATTTGTATTCCTAAAGATGTTAACATTTTTTATGTTTTAAATCAATTAATTAAGGATGGGGACATAGTTAGCATTGAAAAGGAAGACGTGGCTTCTCCTGTTATTTTAGTTATTAAAAATGTAACTGGTATTGATTTCTTGGATAAAGAAGTAAAAGTAATGAATGTCCAATTGGATACAAAAGATGACAATTCTTCAAATGTTAATAACAAAGGTTAAATTAAACTCAAAGGTTTGGGCCCTATAAAATTGGATTCAAGAAGATCGAGATTAGATTGTGATCTAAACGAGAAGGTGGGGATATCATCCCCTCTTGTTTAATGATGTCTTCCACGGCTTTTTAGCATTTTTTTGTAGTTAGGAAAAAGAAAGCTTCCCTATATCTCAAGGAGGTAGTGAAGGGTAACGATATATTATTGATTGAATGCTTGAAACTAAATTGACATTGATTGATTTAAGAGATGTTGATTTGCTGATTTGTAATGATTGGGATTACTTTCATGTTCCTTCTGAAGGTCTGTTACGAGGCATTATGGTTTTATGGAAATATAACATGGCTTCTTTTAATTTTTTGGAATCTTCTCCCCAATTTGTAGTTTGAGAGTTAAATGTTATTAACAAAAGGAAATAGAGAATTGCTTATGTCTATGGAAGTAAGGATGTTTATAGAAGGAAGGGCCCTTTGGTAGAGATTGGATTTTTATTGGATATAGGAATTTCCTATGGTGGTGGGGGGAGATTTACTCTGTTTGTTATCCAAGGAAGATAAGAAGGGAGGGTAAAAATTTTCTTTATCCCTAGGACCTAAAGAAATTGAAGCCTTTTTTAGTCACAGTGATTTACATGAGGTTGGTACATCTATCCTAAGTTCACTTGGTGCAACAATAAATCTGGGGCTGAAAGGATACTTGAAAAGCTAGATAGATGTTTTCTAAATTTAGCTTTAATTAACTGTTCCCACCGAATGGTTGTCAAGCATCTGGCTAGATTTACTTCAGATTATTGTCCGATCCTTTTAAACTTATTGGAATTCAGCCCTTTGTATAAGAAGAATATTAAATTTGAAGATGTTTGGGTTTCAATCCCAGCTTCAGTTATGGTGGCGAGGGACGCTTGGAAGAAGAATACTTTTGGAAGTCTCTGTCAAGTTCTATATTATAAGATGAGAAGGTCTCTAAAGGATTTCTTTTTTTGGAGCAAACCTAAGTTTATAAACTAAAATCATTCAAAGGATAGACTTAATAAAGAAATATATGAATTAAAAGTTAAGGAATATTTGGCCTCTCTCGTTTAAAGACAACTGGGCATTAAAAGCTAAAATAGATGAATTGAATTTAATTTTGGATCTAATATGCATATGGCGGAGGTAGCGAGCTAAGGTCAAAATGGCTAGTGGAAGGTGATTGAAATTACAGGTTTTTTTAAGCCTTTGCTAATGCAAGAAGAAATTCAACTTCATATAAAAGATCAAAGATGAAATTGGGATGGTGGTCAAAGATCAACATCAAATTGATGATGTTTTGATTTACTTCTTTAAAGAAAAATGGAAAGAGAGAATCTACTCAAATGATGGAAAGCCTAAACTGTGAAGATGTTTGAATGAAGAGGATATTTTGATGTTGAACAAAGAATCTCATTGGAAGAGGTGGAGTCTCTAATCAAGCATGCTGGAGAGAACATAGCTCCTTGGAATGATGGTATTTCCTACTCATTTATTAAATCCTATTGGGCCATTATAAAAGAAGATTTTGGGAATGCGGTTAACCACTTCTTCTATTCTGGGGAAATGTGTAAAGAGTGAAAAGAGACTATTATAGTGATGATCCCAATGATAAAAAATTCAATGTCTCCTTAAAACTTTAGAACCATTAATCTTTGCAACACCGTTTATAAAGTAGATGCCAAGGTTCTATTGAATAGAAAGTTGCTTATTATCCCAAAGTTGATCTCTTAAAAACAAGTGCCATTTCTAAAAGGATGGTCGCTTTCAGATCATGTTCTTATTGCCCAAAAAATCTTCCACAAGTTTGGGAATTTTAATTCTTCTAAAGTTTTAGTCTCCTTCAAAATTAATATGGAGAAAGCTTATGAATCTATGGGGTGGCCCACTGTGGTGAAAGCTTTAGACTATATTTCTTTTCCTACAAAATTTTCAAATTTAATTATGGAATGTGTGCACAATCCTTCCTTCTCTTTATTAAGAAATGACAATTTTACTAATTGGATCTATGCATGAAGTGAATTTTTACTCTTATCGAAGCCACTTTATTATTTTCCCTTTATCACCCTTCTTGTTTAATATTTGCTCTCAACTCTTATAGAATGCATTTTTACAAAGAAGAGAGGATATTGGAGTTTGTATTTGTCCAAATGGTCAAAATATTTCTCACTTACTCTATGAAAATTACATAATAATCTTCTTTGAGGCTAGGTTGAAGATGGTGAAGGAGATTAAAGTATTTTAATGGATTTTTCTGGTCGGTCAGGACAAAAGGTAAACATTTGTAAATCGGGTATTTTGTTTGGAAATCTATAAAATGAAGGAAAAGAAAAGCTATTTCTTGTATTATGAATTTAAAATCAGTAAAGGAATTCTCTTATTTGGGTATAAAATAGCTTTGAGAAAACTAGTAAGAGCATATTTTAAAATCCTCATAAACAAAGTGTTGAGAATGCTTAACATTTGCGGTGGAAAATTCATTTCTCTTGCTGGGAGGTTAACACTAATCAAATCATATTTAATTTCTTATCCAAGTTTTCATTCTAACTTTTCATTGATTCTGAAAGCTACTTTGAATTAAATGGATAAGCTATGCAGAAGCTTCATCAAAAATAAGAAGGATGGAGGTCTGGGCTTCATTATGTTAACTGGGATTCTTTGTGCAGACCGAAGATTTATGGAGGCAAAGGATTATACTCCTGTTCAAAAAAACCTATACTGTTAAGAGCCAAATTTTCTTGATTGTACAGTCCAGACAAAGATTCGTTGTTACGCAAAGTTTTTTACCAGAAATATGGTTCGATTTTTTATGCTAGTAATTCGGAGAGAGCTTGTTATGTTGCTTGGAAATTAATTATTGATGGATGGAAATTTTTTAAACCAATTGTTAGATGGATTATTTCTAATGGTGAGACTATTTATGTCTTCAAAGATACTTGGATTGTGGATAAAAACATTGATAGATGGCCAATATTTGTACTATCACAAGGGAATAGTGAAGTAACACTTGACATATTTATTTCCAACGGTTGCTGGGATGTAAGGAAATTGAATGAATTCTTTGGGAAGGAACTTATGGATCTTTTTAGGAAGATTCAGATTTTAATATGATAATTTAGAATAAAAAATATATCTTTTTCAACTAAATTCAGATAAGTCTATTTCCTCGTTGGCAGTTAAAGCAATGGAACAAGATTATTCTTTTTTCAAAAATTGGTCTTGGCTGAAAATATCCAAACTTATTCCACGGGTGGAAACCTTTTGGTGGAGAATTATCAACAATGCAGTTCCTACCTTCCAATTCTTATCATATAAAAAATTGTAAGGGAATGATTGTTATCCTAGGAGCTGTGGTGAAATCAAAGACATTGGTTACATTGTAGTAAGATGCAAAAAGATGAAAGATGTAGTTCAACAATTAAATATATGGGGGTTTTGAAATTCTTGCCTTTGAATATTTTGAAAACTAGTGTAAATGATTGGATAGTTAGAATCATTGGTTTGTAAATATATTTTGTAACGCTGTATTGTGAGATAGAATGCATCCCTTTGGTGATTGCGTCTAATGTTGTTAGTTTTGTTACAGTTTCAAACTGTTATAATTGTTTTAACTTAGGTATCTCAAATGTTAATCAGCCTTGTAGCTTATTGGATAATCATTGGCATCCTCCTCAACCCAATTTAATCAAAATTAAGGTAGATGCGTCATTATTACCGTCTCAAAAGGTCGGGATTTGAGTTGTATTTGAGATTTAATGGGAACATTTCTATTGGCATTTGGTCATTCTTGTGTTCAATGGGATATATCTAGGTTGGAGCATTTAGCCATTCAATCTATCAATGATGTGATTAAAGATTGGATGTTTGCTTATAAGGGTTTAATCATTAAAGGTGATAAGATGAACATTATCAAGTTTCTGTAGTGCTGTTAAAAGTGATGGACAAGAGTTGGAGGATCTCTCTTTTATGAAAGATTTTAGTTTTGTTATTTTTAAATGTATAGATAGGAAATGTAATAAGTTAGAATATCTTTGTGCTAACTATGCTAACTTTAATTCATTTATTTTGGAAGACATTTTTATGAATAAGGTTCCTCCTTTTATTAAATTGTTGAAAGAGGAATCAAATACTATTAGTATATAGTTTGTATTTTTTTAGTTATTTATGTATCTATTATCTTATTTCAAAAAATAAACCACAAAATTAAAAGTGCAAAATAATAAAAATGCTATTAAAACTAATACTAAAGAGCATAGATATTTATAGTTATTCCGTCCAACTGCACTAACGCCCACTCCCTGAAGACTCACTTTTTGGTATTGTACTATACCCAAGTGAATCTCCTTTGCTCCCACAACAATACGAAGAAGCACAAACCCCGGAGCGGTAGAGTACCATCATCCTTTTTCACCCTCCTTGTGATAGCAGAAACCAGTGTCCTTTCACACCCTGTAGGTGTTGGAAGAGTACCATTATCCTGTTTACCCTCCTCGTCATGGTAAAGTTCAAGCATCCTTTCACACCCTCTTGGTGTCGGTAGAGTGACTTCATCCATTCTCACCATCTTGGTGATGGTAAAGTACCGACACTCATTTGAAAATCGTCTCCTAATAGTTTTCAAATAAGTAGGGAAGAACTTTGAAGAACAAGCAAGAGATACTCACCATTGGGCAACCTTGTGAATCTCCTAAAAATAGTATAAAAGAATCTTTGTATGATCTTGAACGAACAGATTTTATACTCTAGCAGTCGTATATATGAACTACCATGATATAATACGAACTGTTCAAAACTTAATAGATTTACCCGGTATGATCAACAATAAATTATTATAAGAAACTAATATCATGTAGTACAATAACTTCTACAAAATCTTGCTTTATTTCCTATGAAAAATGGATGAGTCTATTTCATACTCAGACGTCATTCATATGAAACTAATTTCATATAGTACGAAGAGTTAAAGAAATATACCTGTATGTATGGAAGAACGGGTAGACACCCATTTCTTACACTAGACGTCGTATGTGCAAAACTCATTTTGTACATTATGATTAGTTCACAAAAAGGTGAATTTGTTTCAGATGAATAGGTATGTAGCCATTCTATACGCTGGATGTCATCTGTATAAATTTAAATTTTAATAACACAAATAATTAAAATAAAAATTTCTAAAGCATGATTCGATGAACTACTTTCTAGAGAAACATTTAGGTCAAATCATCTTTTATGATCCCATAATTGTATAGTACGATTAGTTTTAAAAATAAAAGTTTTTGTCTAACTTCCCCAGTATGTGTGTATACAGTTACCCAATTGCAATCACACTCTCTCATACTCAAGAAAAATAGAAAATGTACAAACTTCAATTATAATAAACCCTTATCTAGTGTGTCTTGAAGTCTTCAGCAGTCTGGAGTATGATTTTTCTGAAACATTAGTAAACACAAACAACACAAACAAAATTTCAAATATATGTTAGGAGAAACAATAATAAACACAATAAGATTTTGAAATCCTAAAAAAAAACATAAGACATAAAAACATAGTTTTTATAACTAAGTTGCAACAATTACAACACAACCAAGAAACTAAGGATGACGACTAGAGAAGATAACTTGAATCCTTGCTTGGAGCAACCATTGTGAACCCCTCATAAACCCCCTGACATGATTCTCTCTATCTCTCTCCCAAGCTCTCCTTCTCCTTCTTTAAGGTCTCTCAGAAAGAGATAATAAAAAAAGATTTTTCAAAGGAAAATTAATTAAGTTTAAATAGAAGAGCTCCAAAATAATCCTAATTTTTAACTTTCTATCGAAGATTGTCCAGGACAATCTATTGATCATCCTAACAATTACTTCAAATCTTCCCTTCTAGCTAGGATGATCTGGGTTTCCTATATGATTATAACACAAAGTTTGTTCTAATGGTTTAGGATGAATTATATATCATCCTATACGATTAGTTCAAACATACACCTTCATCTAGAAGATAGTTTGGAACATCCAAGAGATAAATTTGGATGACATGTTGAAATATAACTTTTCATCCAAGAAGATTCTACAATTTTCTTGTTTGATTAGTTTAATAATCTTGCACTATCGCCCAGGAGATAGTTTGAGATGTCCAAAAGATTTAGGAGAATCATCCAATACGATTTTGAAATCATCCATGATGATATGATCAATGAATCAAACTTTAATTGCTCTCCTAATCATCAGATCAATTTAGGCATGATTACCTTTCATCATCTAAGATTATATTTATTATCTGGGTCAATTAGAAAAAAATGCAATATAAAAAATATGCCTAAAATATGATTGGTTGTTGGATTTCATGCATGTGACTTATCTTACTGGCTGATCTAGATTATCTGGTATGATTAGTTAATTATCTTATGTTAGCAGGATCCTTAATTAATGTTTCTATTTTTAACTAGTCATCCAAGATGATTTGGAATCGTCCTGTACGATATAATCAAAAATAGAAAAAACTCTAACTCACAAAATTTCTCCCCTTTAGTGTATCTGTGCAAGATTACTTAACTTCATGATCAAGCACATTACAATTGAGTCAATAAAAGATAGAAAATGCATTTAAATTAAAATTGCAGACATGACTCAATCCTTGTATACCCAATCTTGAGCTGGCTTGGGAGTGAGCTTGTGGACCTTAAATGTTGATATTAAATAAAGAAAACATATATATAACAAACTTTATATTTTAGGAGATATAATTATAATTAAAAATAATAATATTTGTTATTATCAAAATTTACATGACTTGTGCCCTGATCTATAATAATGAATATGTAATAGAAAACTTGCATGGCTCTGACGATTGTGTTGTAGGTAAACACATGATGCCTAAGGATATTGCGCAGGACAAATGATAAACCCAAGTTCAAACCCAATCCATTGTTAGCAATTAGATATAGCTGATAGGGTTATTTATTTATAAAGATGCCCAGTAAATACCCACATGGGCCCCAACAAGCAAGTTTTATTTACACATATGACATTAGAGGATACTGAACGAAATATGAAGTGAACTTAAATTTAAGCTCAATTCTTTTATGTTAATGGGGTCAGAGTCAACACAACTTGAACCATTAAATACATATACAATAGTGACTTTGACTGGGCTATTTCCTTAAAATGTTCATATTAGTCTTTGTAAACTTATAATCAATAAAATTTACCAATAAAGGCATCAAACCAGCAATAAACTTGGTCAACTATAAGAAACCAGATAGAATTCATAAAGTTTAAGAGATTATTATTAAAATAAACCCTAAGCAACTAAATGGGTGCCAAAGAGCATGTAGTATTTATACACGTGACATCTTAGGATGTCGCACTAGTGAAGAAATGAATTTAAGTTCAAGTTCAATCCTTCTCTTTTATAGGATGGGAGTCAACCCAACTTGAAATAATGAACGAATGTACGATTGTGATATCGATTGTAATATTTTTTTCTATATGTTCATATTAGGCCTTAAAGGATTATAATCATGAAAATTCACAAGTAAAGGCATAAAGCCAATGGAGAACATGATTCTCTATCGGCAAGTAGATAGGGTCTACCTGGTTAAATCCATAAAATACAATTTTCATTAATTCCCTAATGATGGTCGTGTTTAACATAGATAGATTGAAGGGGTTAATTCCAAACATTTAATGCCACAAAAATACTAATGAAAGCTCAATATTCCATGAAATTCAAAAATCCAAGTATTTAAAACTTAAACTAACCATTAAACACTTAAAGAGAAACCCATCTACCCTCCACAACAGTTTGCTAAGGTGGATAAATCTAAAAATCATTTCAGCTCACAAAGAAATAATATTTGATTAAGAATATTACTAGGATTCCTTTCTCAAATTGTGTTTTTCCAGTAAGGATTTGGAACATGTCATCTAAATGGAAATTTTCCAACTAAATGACATTTCTAGTAAAATGTTATGACTAGGGCCTTATAAACCATATGGTTTGTCACCAAATGACACTAATGAATTATGGTTATGGCCGTAGCTCATATGCTCTACAATAAAAAAAAAAATCTATAAGAAACAAATCAATAGAATATGATTGATAGGGCACAAAACCCTTAATAATCTAAGGTGGATTAAAATTTATCCCCTTAGAAAAATATTAACCCTAGGTCTATATGGCTCCCTTAAATGATACAACCTATGACTGCTGACAACGATCCTTCTATCACATTTGTTTAACTACCTCCTCTTACTAAGTAGGCCAATTAACATAATGACCTGGTACTATAGTACCTTGGGATCTTACTCAGGTTTATTATCAATCTCTCCACCATCTGCTTTAAGTGCAAGTTAGTAAAACCTTAGAAAATAAAAACTCATGCGACTACTATATGCCAAATACCTTATATCTCTACAAATCTATTTTATGACTAGCCTTAATCAAAAGTTTTCTCACATTATTGGGTGGGGTAGTTAACTATAAGGGCTTGTGCATGTAGGAAACCTAATTTTAGATCATTAAGTCCTTCCAAAATGAGGGAAAAATCTAAAGTTGTGTGTTATCTACGAACCCATTTTGTCTTAAAAAAATTTATCTTGTAACTTAATTTGTTAAAACTCGTCTGAAAGTTGACGAGGCCGGGCATAAATTCTTGGTGCACTGAATTCTTGGTGCCCCCCCCCCCCCCCCCCCAACACACACACACACGTGTGAGTGTGTGTGTGTGTCTTTTAGTTGAAACCCGCTGAGGGGCCTATGCGTTAATATAAAAAATTAGTACAAGGTCCTTAAAGCGACCTCCAGCTCCCTACATCTCAAAAGAGCTACAAAAAGAAATAAAAAAAGACTATGAGCTCGAGGTTCGTACTAGAAAAAAGTATAATGAAACCTAGATACATGCTACGGTGCACAAGAATTGATACCCAAAAAAGATCAAAGATCCAAAAAATAATGACCTGATACAAATTCCCTTCTGAGATGCGATCAATATACTCACCTGCAAAAGACAGGCACAACAAAACAAGATATACCAAAAAGGGATATAGAAAAAAAGAAGCATATAAGGAAAATACAATTGATGTTCTTGCACAAAAAATTCATAATTCCAACCAGCTAGGATTCTAAGTAATGCAAGAACCAATCCAGTAACTCCTATATACAAACAAACAACTACAAAAATAAGAACTCAAATAACAATATACCATGCAAACATGATCACCAAGGAGACAAATAGTAGACAGAAGGCCAAGCCTAAAACAATGGAGGCAAAATAAATCCACAAAATATCCCAAGAAGAAAGGGTACCCAAGGCCAAACACCAACCCTCTAAGAGTATAACCATAATAAAAATAATACAAGAAGCAGATACCCAAAACACTGTAAGCAGAGAAGTACATATCAAAGAAATTAAAACACAAATCTTGAACCAAAATAAAATGACTAACCCACTGAATAGCACCAACCCAGCCATGCAAGAGCAGCACCCCGCAGACTACAGGAAAATCCTCCAACAAATCATAAGCCGATGGCAACTAGCAACACCAAATAAATTGAAGCCAGTAAATTTCCCCTAGGATACCATAAAAGGAAAAAACCAAGCAACAACCAAACCTCCACCTCAGACCAACCATAGGACCAAAAGATAACCAGCCAAGAGAATAGAGAGAAAGGTGACCAAAATATTGTGCACCATCAGAATCCCTACAAGGTGAAGCAGAATCCAAACCAAATGGTTTAGCAAATACGCCACCAAAAGAAACCAAACAACCCAGATGGTAAGAGGAAACCCGCAACCACCAGTTAACAACCAGCAAAAACCAACCCCAATAGCATTAATGAAACACATAAAGAAAACTAATCTCATCCAAATTTAACAGACCTCTAATATGAAGGGGAAGGTTATGAATAATGAAATCCACCAAGGACTCCAAATCATAACCCCACTTGGCAATCCCAAGAGAACAAGCATTCCCTTCCAACTAAATAAAAGAAAAGGTACAATTAAGAAACCTAATATACCTAACCACTGATTAATATACCTCCTCATGTAAAACTCAATAGAAGAAAAATAGTATCCTTGCTCAAATAAGAAACCTAATAATAATGAAGAAAAACAAACTCAAGCACAGTATTTTTTATATCAAGAGAAAAACAAAGATTCAACCCATATAGGATTGTATAGATAATAGCCTCATTCACATCATAGTTGTAAAAGGGACCAACAAATCCCATAATGCCTTTGTTATTAGCATCTCTGATGACACAACCACAACCTACCCTAGTATTAATTCTAACATCTTCCATATTAAGCTTAACAAAATTAACCAGAGGCTTCATCCATGATGTAAACTTAGGGGCATTGCTGGAAACATCCCCCACCCATGTAATACTTAAATCCGCCATAGCGAAAGTAGAATTATTGAAATTCTTGGGCATAAGAATTTTAGCAGATAACATGGCAACCAACTTTTCTTTAATTCTCTAAATAATTCTATTGTGGATCATAACCACCCCGTTGAAGCTACAATTATTTGTATCCAACCATAAAAACCAAAAAATAAGAGAGGGAATAGCGTTCCTTATATGACGTATGGACTTATCCAACTAAGAGTTAAGAATAGAGAAGATCAAAGCCTTAGCATTAAAATAATTTAAATGTAGGATATCATTAAAGTACATCCAAACTTTAAAAGCATAAGGGCCAGAAACAAACACATGATGCATATTGTCCAATTGATAACAACATTAACATTTAAAAGGAAAGATAAAACCATATTTATTCAAAAAGTCATCAGTAGAAATAAACTTATGTAAAGTACGCCAAACAAATATGGAAACCATAGACGGGATACTTTTATGCCAAATCTTTTTAAAAATTTTAGGGTCCTCCTACTTAGTATGAAAAGAATGTCAAACATCCTTTAATCTAAATTTATGATCTTTAGATAAAGCACACTTCTTAACATAAAGACAATAAAAGTTTTAATGAACCAGTAAAATTTTCTGAATAATAAAATTAGGTAGAACATTAGATAGTTTGTTAACATCCCAACCATACTCATTAAAAAAATAATGAACTTAAAAAAAAAAGAAATAGAAGTAGTGTTAAAAATAGAGTCAATGGAATGACCCCCCATCCAACGATCTAACCAAAAGGAAAATATTTCCACAATCGAGACTCTAACTAATACTCGGCTCAACAAACAACTTCACTTTGGAAAGATGATGCCACACTTTATAGTTACCTTTAGTATAACAACACAAGGTGGGATGCTTCGTACCACGGTACTTAGCATTCATAAACTTAGCCCAATGACTCAAATTAGCTCAAAAATTAAATAATAACTTTAAAGAAAAGGAAAATTCCAGATCCTTTAGAGTCTTACAACCGAAAGCCCCTTTAGCCAGTGTGCCACAATAATTGTCCCATGAAGACCAATGAATTTTAAAATTGGAGCTAGCCCCTATAAAAAAAAAAAAACATTTTAAAAATCCTTTAAATCCTGTTACAAACTACCTGAGAGTGCAACAAGGTTTGAATTTTGTAAATAGAAATAGAACAAAGGATACTTTTAATAAGAGTTAACCTACGACCAAATCATAAAAAATTAGAATCCTATAATAGGAGTCTATTATGAACAACCAAAATTAAATCATCAAAGAGGGAAGAAACCTTTCTACCCTTATAAAGCAGAACAACAAGATATTTTAAAGGAAAGCAAACATGACTGAAAAGAGTTAAAATCTTAATGCACCCAATACGCTCAAAGAAACCTTATTAGCAGTAATAAAGACACACTTATTTTTATTCATAGCCATGCCACTAATGGATTCAAACTGATTGAAGAAATTTAAAAGACTTTGCATCCTATTTAAAGAAGCATTCGTAAAGCTAATAAAATCATTAGTAGAGCCTAAATGAGAAATGTAAAACCCACCTAAAGTTATAAAATAAAGACTAGGAACCTTATGAAATAAATCAGCAAGCCCTCTAGAAAGATACTCCGTAGTAATAATATAGATTACTGGAGAAAGAGGATCCCCTTATCTCAGCCCATGAGAAGCCTTAAATAAACCATTAGCTTTACCATTGATAAAGATGGAAAAATAAAGACTTTCAATTCAAAGCATAATGAGATTAATAAAATGGGAACTAAAACTAAATAGCTTCAAAATGTCATAAAGAAATTTCAAATTAATATTATCATAAGCGTTAGCAATGCTAAGTTTCAAAATCATGTTCCCACCTCTAGTTTTAATATCCAAATCTTGGAAAAATTCTTGAGGCAAAAGAATGTTATCAAAAATAAAACACCTTTTAACAAAACTCATTTGTAAGGGGGAAATATTCTTATGAAAAAGAAGAGATAAACGATTCATCAAAATTTTAGAGATAACTTTATAAAAAAAAGGAGCACATACTAGTGGGACTAAAATCTATCCAAGAAGAACAAGAATTACTCATAGGAATAAGCACAACAGAAGTTTCAGTGAAAAACTTACGGATAGTATTACCTAGAAAAAAATCAATAATAGAAGAGAAAATATCAATAACAATGATATGCCAAGTTTTTTGAAAAAAAAAACATAGCCATGAAACTTTTAGGACCAACAACCGACTCACTGTTCATAACACGGAAAATATCCTTAACTTCCTCCAAAGAGGGATATTTAGATAGTAAAACTTTATCATCATGAGAAATAAAAAAAGGAATAATATTAGATTGTTAGTTGTATCAATTATGGTGTTCGAAAGAAAGGAGGTTGATTGATCAAATAGCCATAAAAGATAAATAACTCTTTTAAAATAATCTAATGAATTTCGTCGACCTCGTAGAGTAAGCCAATGAAGGATTACTCATTATTTTAGCCATCAAAAGTCATATGATTAGCTCATCATAGCTATTAGAGGTAATAGGAGCAAGGAAATGATTTATTTCCTATGATTTCTCATATACCTCAAAATGGAGAGAGTTTAAAATTTTATTAGAAAATTGATAGAATTTTGTTAAATATAGAAATCACTATATGATTGAAAATTTCTTTATGAATGCCTAACATCTACTAACTTGAAGTAGGCATTGATTACATAAGTGGTTCCTATAAGGTGACAAATAGGGTGATCATGGTGAATGTAAAAGTAAATTAACCTTCAAAATTATATAAATACACTGGTCTCATACAAAGATAAAAAAGGAGGATTATTATGTCCACATTGTTTTTTATTAGAAAATTTATATTATAAATGGGAGGAACCTCTATTCCATCTAAGATGATGTAATAATCTTAATATGTGTTGCATATTAATTCAAATTCCGAGTTAATAAATATAATTTGAGTATCTTTTGATGTTTCTTTTAAAACTTGAGAAGTGATAAACAATAGTTATTATCTCATATTAGTTTTCACAACACTATTGACATCATTCGAAGCCCTTATGAAAACTTTCATCTTTAGGGTGGATATAATCAAACTAGTCATGGAAATACAAGCTCAAATATCTGTGAAGAATCATGTGTTTAATTTATTCAATCACGTGAAAATTTTTTTAACTGGATTTCCATAAAAATGATAAAAATTGATATTATGTAGATTAACATTCATCATTCTACTTCTAAATATTGATCTTGATAATACAGAGGTAAGCGAGGAGGGGGCACTCATTCCCTTGGTTGCTTCTATTTTATGCATTGGAGATGTCAAGTAGTCTCTTAATGTTGGTTATGGCCTTTTTAGTTGAGTTGTCAAAATTGCAAAAACTAGAAAATGATAGCCTCATATATAGAAATTTGTATTTAGATTCATTGATAACATATATTTTTCACTACAGCTGAAATGCCTATTTCTCCATTTGCCCCACAAAAATGCCCTAAATCCATGAAAAATAATTGCTTTTTGGTAGATTTCTTTTTGCTAGTGAAATGCACATCAAAAAGTGGTCTACTATGGAAATTATCTGCTGGAAAATATTTTAACGTTGTACTTGAAATTTTTTTACATAACCATGGAAGAAAAATTTTTTATTTTGAATCAAATTACCTAAAAATATTAATTTTGTAATTTTTACAATTTTTTTTCTTTCAAAATGGTAATAGGGCTATCCATCATAGTTTAACTAGCAATATCTATTCAAATGTTTGATGACCAACTAATATAAATTTGCCAGTAATCCTGGAGGACAATGATTGTCAAAAATAGAATACCAAACTCATCATATCATCATTTTTGATAACTTTTCAGTCGAAAATCCATTGAAAACTTGCAGTAAAAAAAAAAAAAAAAAACCACCTTGCCTAAATTATTGTAAAATCAAATTTATACAATCACAGTTATTCAAAATAGTTCATTTCAATATTTCTACACTAACATTTCAACATTGGCAAAAATATTAAAGCTAAAGTTATTACACATTCATATAAAAGCAATTGTTTTAATACTTCTACAATAAATGTTGAGTTCTTATAAAAGAAAAACTCAACATAAAATTTAAAAACACATGTAGTCTAATTTGAACCTGGATCGTCATTCTCTTTTGTCAATGTTGGTTGCTTTCCACTAAATTGCCCCCCATTTTTGACAACTCCATCAATAATCAACTTAGCTCCATATCCATCTCAGCTTAAAATTTTCAAATAATTTCTTGCTATAATTTCTAATATCCACATCACACCTGAGTAATGAAGACCTACATATAAATAGATTAATTTGTTTAATCCATCTATTCATAAATATCTTACTTAATAACATTGAAGGAATTTCCAAACATCTTTGTAATCTCTCTAAGAGAATATTAGATATACAAAACATATCATGATAGCTTATTATGAATTTTAGAGGTCAAGTGATATTTAACATAAAATAAAAAGTATTAGCTCCATGATGATCAGATATAAATACTATACATAAGGCTTGTATTACATGAATACTTCGAAATAAAATAAAATAAAATTGAGGGTTGGCATTGGGAAATATACACCTTTAAAGCCTAAAATGAAAGCACAAAAAATTAAAATAAAGATATTTGAAATGTCTTGAAGTATCAACTAGCTTATCAAATAAAAGGTTTGTACTTTAAGTTTTTTTTTTCAATTTATTATCCTGATTAATCATAACCAAGATGGCTGGGTTATTTGGTTTTTGTAGAGATACAAGAATTTTAGTAAGTTGTTATTGGATTTATTAGCTTCCATAGCTAGTTTGATGTACTGGTGAAGAGTTGAGTGCAATTTTCAATGTGTTTGAGTTGCATTTTTGCATACAATGTGAAACAAAAAACTTGAGATAATGACCATATCGAGCATAACTCCTATTTTTTTTAAGATGACATTTACTCCCCTAATATTGTTTGAATAGTTTTTTATTTCGGTTCAACTTTAACATTAAGAGGGTTTAAAATTTTTAAAACTACCAATTCACCCCCTTCTTGGTAGCCTTGGGACATTTACTTAGGCTTAACAACCTAATTACTGGACTCAACAAATATATCATGCAAAAACTTTAATATGGGACTCATTAAGATTATTCCATCCACTCAACCTATAGAAAACTTCTATATATTCACTTACAGAACAATCCCCATGCACATATTGCTAATATTTTTGGTGAATTATTTGCTCAAAATTAGTATGGGAGAAATGATCCCTCAAAAGATATTTCATCTCATACCAACTACAAATCAATCATTTCTCTTCTCCTTGTCTCATTCTCAACAATTGTGCTCACCAAGCACTAGCACCTTCTCCCAACCTACAAGCAACATACTTCACTTGTTTGTCATTTTCAACCTCCATGTACTTAAAGAAGATCTTAATGACACATTCCTAGTCCTAATAGTCTACGATGAGCAAACATCCATCAAAGAACAAAATCAGTGCCATGGTATCATAACGTTGCTCTGAGTCAATATCATAGAGAGCTTGTTGGAGAAATAGAGTTTCTCTTTGATAATGGCAGTGTCATATTTTTTTTAATCGGACACACAAATTATTTTTTTAAAAAATTTTATCAATATTTCATCAATAGTTATTTATAATTTTAGATTCAAAAATTTTAGAGGGTTCTAAATTTATTTTTTTTATATATAATTTTTTTTATATAATTTAAATTATATTATATATTAAAATAAAAAATTATTTCATGTGAGAGCATTAGTTTGCTCATGCCCGCTTAATTTAAAGTTTTATTTTACTATCAAAGATTAATGTTTTTGGAACATATCAAATTAAATCACTGATCAAATAAGTTGCAAAATTTCATTAAGAAGTTCATAAAGGGCTTTAATGCCGACGCCTTATGCCCTACTTTCTGAAGCCTAAGCTGGAGATTAAAACTTTTTCTTTTATGGATGAACATATGCTTGAGAATTGTATAATAAATATGGATGAACATACATATACATGATGCATGCAGATAGTGGTGGAGTAAGATTTTTTTGCAGGGGCATAATTTTTGAAAAAAAATTATTTAAAATTATAAAAATGTAAATCACATAATTGATCATTATGCGACACTCATTAATCTGTTGGTTGGGAGATTTGGCTATCAACTAGAGGCCATGTGTTCTAAGGTTATGTAAGTGATTAGTATGTGAGAGCCAAATGTTGCACTGTTTGAGGCATTTTGGATTAGTCATTTCAAAGCTTTAAGGTGTTAAGTTCTATTGCTCAATGGGTTGGCTAAACTCACAAGACATAAATGCTTCCATTCACCAAACAAAACCAATAATAAAATTTAGGCCAAAATGAGAATAAAAAAGATCGAGTTGAAAAAAAAAAATTTGATGATTTTACTTTTTAAAGGTCTTACATTGAACAAAAATCATCACAATAAGCAATCATCATTATTTTTTAAGTATAAGCTCTTCTATGAAAAAAGATGACATTTTACCTGTAATAATTAAAATTCTATACTCCAACAATTGATGTCATGATTCTCCCTTAGTTATAAAGAAAATAAGAACATTATAATGGTTTTTATAAACTCATATAAAGTTTCCTTTATTTGATATTTAATTATTTCATAAAATTTTGATATAATTGAACCTTTTTACGACCACATTTATTGCCCTGCATGCACAATTTTATGATAAATATAATGAAACATATTCATTATATCTTCATAAACACATTACATTTAACTCAATAAACTCAATTGATCCATCACTAGATACAACCATTAGCCCTAAAGCCCCAATTTGTGAATTCCCCACATCATAGATTATATTGATCCCGCGTTGCTGAATACTACCAATAATGACAAGCTTACTATCATCCCTATTGTTAACTATTGCTATGCACCGTTGAGATTTACTGGCATGATAAATTATCCCTTAGAGATCCAAGTTAACTATCACTTCACCTTCAAAGACAAAAGAAATATCTGTCATTAGCACCTGCTTGAAGTTAGTGAGGTCATAGCATGTGTCAAAATTAAATAATTGTGGTTCCATTGGGTAATTGGACCATTTTTTTAAAAAAATGCTACGTAGGGCGAAGAGGTAGTGGGTGGCAAGTGATTAAATGATGTGCCAGAGTCCAAGATAGTTCTAGGGCTACTGAATATAGTAGGTAAAAGGTCAAGCCTTTCACCCCAAATAAAATTAGAAGTGAGAATGAGGAAGTAAAAGGATGGCATTTTTGGGTTTGTTAGCATTAGTGTGTACATCACATCAAGGGCTGGGCTACCTAGTTTGAGATATCCAACTTTGTCAGCCCCTAATGGTAGACAATATGCGAATATATTATTTTTCATAGATGTTTTGGAAATAATTGAAATAGACCCAAGGCCAAGGCCTAAGAGCCCATCCATGTGTCCATAAGGACTAGTGTTATTATCTCCACAGCCAAAGTGGAAATTTGGTATATTATCATTGGATAATTTTAAGGTGTCTCTAATGAGTGAACCTTTAGTAAAACTACGGTCAGCATATCTTTCCTCATAGAGACAGGTGAAGGTAGAAGAGCAACGAAATCGAGGGAGTTGGGTACAACAGTTGGAGATGCATTCGACGGTGTTGAAGGTGGAGGATTGGTTGGGTCATAAAATGGATTTATTTGGTTATGAAAATTAATTCAAGGGACACATTGGGTCAAGGTGAGATCACTACCAGTGTCAAACGTAACTATAAAGTTCTTGGTAGGGGTGCCAAGGCCTGTATTGATGATATAGCTTAAGATACCAATAGATGCACCAAAAATTGCTGGAGCTCCTACAAAAAGAGAGCGACCAACAAGGTTGAGGCGAACAGTGGTGTTGGTAGCCTATTGATTTGATGTAGTAAACATGGGCTTGGTCCTGAAGGAAGAGATCCACATGTGACGGTTTGTACTGGTGTGTCCAAGACGAGCATGGGCCATGCCGGTGGAGCACATTTAGCTTGGAAGGGCTCGTGCTTGTTATAATTTGAACATCTAGTTAACGTAATTATTGAGTTTTTTTTTTCTTTTCCTTCGCTTTTGAGCTTGTTATATCTATCAAATGAGCATATACTTGTGATATCTATCCAAAAAAGTGTAATTAATGCATGATTTATTATTATTGTAATAATTTTATTAAAAAATAATCTCTAATAGTGTATTAAGAAATAATTGAATTTGCTCACAAACTTTTATTTGGAATAGAGCAGGAGCTACTCGACAACAATGACTTGATGTTAATGAAATGGTGTTCTTCGGCAAGCTCTCGCGCTGATACTAAAACAATTTTCTTTATTAGAAGCAAAAAGAAAAACATATTGAGAAGAATAGAATATGAGAGTAGAGAAGTCCTCATGATAATAGAACTTTTAAGCTTTGCTTAGGATATCATGGAGTAAACCAAGTGCGGGTGGGGTTTTATAGGTGGTGAATTATTGCGTATAATGGGGTTATTAGGTATTTAAATTAGAAGATAAGTCATTATTTTAAGGTAAGAATAGATTGGAGAAGATATCAAATGAGGGTTTTGACCTATAAATGAGGAAAAAAATGTCTATTTATTCAGCTTGTTCTTATATTACCAAATTGGTAATTTTTCCTCAAGTTTTAGTTTTATTTGAAGTAATAAATTAATTGCACTTTTCTCAATCCAAATTTTGTAAAAGGTGTCGTCCATTGTATTTGGCCCTCTATTTGATAATTAAAAACCTAACAACTAATGATGAGTGTTAAAAACTTAGAATATGCTTTTAGCTTTCCCATGACATAACTTATTATTTTTTAAAGGAAAAAAAAAGAATCCAAAAATTTTTTATAGTATTCTAAGTGTGAATTTAACTTAGGACATAGAATAATTATTAATTAATTAATTGATTTTCTATCCAAAAATTAGATTTTAAAAAATGTGTAATATATTTAATAAAATAGAAATGTAACTAACAAACAGAACAAATTTTTATTTATGTGCTTGGGTTCTAGTGTTTTATACCAAATGTTTTTTCCTTCACATATTATGTTGTGGTGTTGTTTATTTGAGTTGGAGATGGACAGAGAGAGGAGAAACACAATGCTCTTAATGTCGACACTATTATATATTTTGTCAGACTAAAGACATATAGTGGAGTCTCATGGCACTCTAAACCTGAAGTAGTAATATTACAAGTGGGGATGGACATTATGGCTTGTAAAAGTATTACACGGCCAAAAACTCATCCTGAACCCAACACAAATATTTTTAGCTTGAGCTAATCCATTTGTTATACGATTCAGGTTCATGTTTGTAATTTTGTCCCATATGTAACATTGGGTTAGGTTTGAGTTTTCCCAAAAATGCGAGACAAACACAGATTGCCCTGTTTTTAATCTCAAGTGACTTGTCTCATTACTTAGACACTACATCATCATGTCTCACTCACTACATCATCATGTCACTCACATCACTCTCTTATTACTACATCGTCATGTCACCACTGCCATCCTAACACCATCATTCCCATATTGCTGATATCATAGTGGCACCATCCCACACATGTTGCCATTGCCACCTGCCACCGTCATCCTAGCCACTTTGTTGTTGCCTCTTGACGAGGGCATTATTGCTACCCTCATGGATCAATTCAAGTTAACATGGTAACCTACATGACTCAGGTTCAGGTTCACAATCTTGACCCATTTGCAAATTTAGGTTGAGTTAGTGTCCACCCATTCGAATCTGGGATGATTGGGTTGGACTTAAGTAGACCCATCAACCCATTTTCTCACCCTTACGGATAGTTTTATTTCTTGTTTCTCTTTTTTAACTTGAAGTATTATGCCCCTTGGTTAGTTTTTTTTTCTATTTATCTATTACGTGTAAATAATGACATAAGGAATAAAGAAAATATTTTTGACATTAATTTTTTTCATTTTTATAATTTTTGTATTTAAAAATTTTCAAAATTTAATCCTGACTTTTTTTTGTTGTATTTTCTCTTTCTTGTTTATAGATTCTATATGGGTTACTTTTCCAACCACACCCTCCTAAAAAAAAAAATTCACTCTTAAAATAAAAAGTGGCTATTTATGTGGGAAAAGGCTAATTGTAAATAGAAATAGTTGAGGCAATTAGTGCAATTAACAAAAATAGATTCATCACATAGATAGAAATCTGATGCAATATTATAATATGAAAACATTTCCAAAAAAATTTAAATGAACAAATTGTAGCAAATATTAGATATAATTAATTTTATTTAATGTAGATTAAATGGATGTAAATAAAAAACTAAATATAAGAATTCATATAATGAATATTTAAATTATATTTTCTTTGATAAAAATAAAAAAATTATTTATTTTATTCCTATGAGAAATTATAATTATTAATTATATTAGTAAAAAATAATAAAATTTTTTTAAATTTTATCAAAATAAATAAGTGCAAAATAATATAAAAAAGAGAATATATATTTACAAATTTCTTAAATCTTCTTAACATTGATCAATAGAGTGCATAAAAAATGAAATTCTTACTATTGTAAATCGAAAGGTCATTTATCGGGAAATGAGCTATTCCTTTATGCAAGTAACAAAATAACATATTACAGAGAATAGGCAGATTGTGCACTTTTAGTTAGCTAAAAAAGTATAAACTAATAAGGTAGTGAATTTGCATTAAAAGAATAGCTAAGTTAAAATTATAATAATAAAAAAATAGACATAATATAATGCGTTAAACAACAAATTAAAGAGGTTCAAGCCTAATTAAATTATCAAATACTATAATTAAAAGAATTGGCATTTTACTTGAATCAATATTGGAAGAAAACATCCAGGCTAGCCTTGAAAAATTATTACAAAAGAAATCATCCAACAGAACTAGGCACAATGTTATAAAAATTTACTCTTGACTAAGGCCCTATTGAAAAAAATAATAATAAGATTTCTTCCTTCTACAACATTATAAGTATGCTTTTATACACTTAATAGAGGAATGAGTAAAAATGCTTTTTTGTACTCCCACAATTGGCAAGTAATAATGATTTATCGTAATTAAGAAATGATATCTCAATAATCTAATCATTTTCACCAAATTACACATTACTCTATAACAAATGATTAATAAAAAGAATTGACCATTTCAACATAAAGGAATCTATTATTATTAATTTTTTAAATCAACTAAAATAAAAATAAGATCCATTTTTCAATTCAAGTTATAACATACATGCCCATCCTCTCATCAACTTCTCTTTTGTAAATGGAAAATCATTATCAAAATTAGAACAACTTTTTATGTTAGCTAAAAAAATGATCATATTCATATGCAACAACAGCAAACAAACAGCTAGGCTTCATGGTAACGAGTTGATTCCACAACAGCTATTAGCAAAAGACAAAATGAATATTAGATCTAAAAAAGATGTCAAATAAAAAAAGTAATACAAGAATAAAAAATTCATTAGAATCATAAATAGTGCAATTTCAAAAATTAACCACGATGAAATCATAATCTAAATGCCTAATAAAGCTTTCCATGACTTTATTGAAAAGCCACCAACTATTGAGGAACTCAAAATATAATAAAAAATTTATATTAAAAATTAACAACAACTTCTATACATTTAATTTATGTTTCCAAGAAACTTACAAAATATCATCAGAACTAATGATTGTTTTGATATGCAAGGCATATTTATTAAGTTTAATGTTACAATACGATGAAAAAATCTTAGAAGATAAGGATATAAGTATTATCCAAACACAAAATGAGCATGTCATTTGTAAATTTAAAGAAGGCAAAATTTATTATCAAATGATGTTTTGGAAGATTAATTGACACCTATAAATATAACAGATCTATACACATATAATTGCTAATGTTAGCCAACAACATTAATGATATATTTTCCTCCATAGAATTTTGAAAGTAAAAAAATCATTTAAGATTTATAGGTTGAAAATTAATAGCACTTAATCTATATATCTCTAGTTTATATAAGAAGCCAAGAAATAATTATAGAACATGTTACTAATTTTTCCATATATTATAAAACAAAAAATTATATAACGCTACCAATTTAATAAAGAATTTATTTTTCATTTGGCTTTTATTTTCTATGTAAGCCTCGTATGGACTGACCATGAGTTAATTAGGTTTAGAATTTTAGAATCCTTACATGCTAGGTGGTTATAGCACGGACATAATGATTGGCTTGTTTAGAAATTGTAATGTAATACATGACAATTCTCATTTTATTGATTTTAATGATAGTACTTATCATATGATGACATTATTCTCCAATCATTTTTGGAATTTGTAAAAATAAATGTATAATGCATGCAACCTGATAAAAGAAGTTACTAGAATCAATTACTATTATAAGATGCATACAAATTAACTTTATAATTATCACCAATATTTATTTAATTATTTATATTTTTCCAACTCATGGTAAATCAAATCATGAGATAAATTTAATTAGAAAGAGATAAAATAGTCCTTTGAGAGGGAGACAATTTTATTAGCCAAGTCAGGTTTATCGAGTATTTTGAACAGTATGCCTTCCATCCTTGCTTGAGCATAACCAAATAAAGCCAAATTGTGCAACATGTCATTCATCATCCTCTCCAAGCTAAATCTTGATCTTTCAATCATACTAACATAATCTGGTAGAGGAAGTGTGGGTCTTGATATATTGACAAATATAATGAAAAACACCATGAAGTTTCCATCATTAAATCCATCAGTAGTCTCATCGCTATTTCTATTGAGTTTTAGTATGTTAAAAATTCAGCCAGAAAGAAACATTTTTCTTATAGTGTTTTCCTAACAACCAAAATGTTCTTTTAAATGTGTTATAGCCCTTTCAAATTATTCATATGCTTTCTATGGTAATGAAAATTAAGAATGATTGTAAAATTTTCACAATATAAATTGTACGTTTTTTAATGAAAAAACATGATTAAAAGAGCTCCAACTTCCAATAGATTATAAAAAACCAAAAATTAAAAATCTAGATAGATTAAGAATCTTTAAGAATAAAGTATGAACCAATAAAAGCATTCATGTTGAATCTGAAGCAATACAAGTAGCAATCTAAGAAGCATCCAATCCCTTTTTCAGCTTTGAACTCAAACTATCCTTCTACTTCATTCTTAGGGATAAAAATTTTATTTAATAGATTTGGGAATTCAAATGTAATCACTAGATATGATGTGATAAATGTGAATTCTCAATTTTGGTTAAAAAAAATTTTCATGGGAATGACTCTATAGTGGGTGAGAAGAAGGATGAGAATGTGGATAAGGTGACTGGTGAAATGCCTACTAGAGCTTTTAATGGGGTTAATGTTAATCCCTGGAGTAAGAAGCCATATATCAAACTGGACTTTAAGGATGAAGATATGGTTTTGTTAGATGATGGAAAGGCTGTTAAGATGAGTGAAGAGAATGAGATTTTGAATTCAAGCAATTTGTTGAATTCGTTGGAAAATAAGTTATTTTGAAAGGACCATCCCATATGGTGGCATGGGAAGTGACCAGGCAATGGAGTCAATTTAGACAATTATATTTTACTTCTCTTGGAAGGGGTTGGATTTTATTTTCTTTCAATTAACATTAGATGGTCAAAACTATTCTTTCAGGTGGCCCATGGTTTGTGAATGAACATATAGTTGGTATGGAAAAATGGACTTCAAATTTTTCTCCTTGGTCCATGAAGGGTCTGACCTCTTTGATATGGATAAGAATACCACATTTACCATTATAATGTTTGGATGAGGTTAATGCGGCAAGGATTCTGAGATTCAATTCATTTTAGGAATGGTTGTATGAGTTGGAATTGTTGGCTAGAACTAACCCGCTGGTGGTTAAGATATACTTCTCTCTGTTTTGATTATCCTAGAACAATAGAAACAAGGTGAAGCATGGAAAGGTGGAGGATAGTGAAGCGTTGAATGCTTCTAATGTTCTTAGTTTAGTTAGTATGGCTAAACAAATTAAAATCCTCTCGGATCACTGGAATATCAATCAGTCTTATGGACTATTTTCTTAATTTTGGCATCTTCCTCCATCCGAGTGGTGTAAAATAAACATTGATGCTAATTCAAATCCAGCATAAGTTATTCTAAACCTCTTAGAAGATGATAATATCAAGGAAATAAATAATTATTGTGACCTTAGTTTAATGAATCTTTAAATAGAATTAGTATCTATAAATCTTCTACTTCATCTCCATAATTACCTAACATAATGACCACACTCTAATTTGTTGTATATGATGTTATTTAGGCGCTCAATATATCGTGTAATGATTTAAATATGGGATTCATTTAGATTGTTCCATTCACCAACCAGTTGAAATCTTGTATATATTGACTTAAAGAACTAGCCCCTTGCCCACAATGCTGATATTTTAGGTAAATTATTTGATCAAAATTAGTAGGAAGAAAATAAGCCCTCAAATACTGCTTCATCTTATACCAACTCTGAATCCTTCATTTCCTTTCTCTTTGTCTCAATTGAAGCAATTGTGCCCACTGAGCACTAGCACCTTTTTTCATCCTATAAAAAAACATACTTGCCCATTAAGCACTAGCACCTTTATTCATCCTATAAAAAACATATTCACTTGTTTGTCTAGGTTAACCTCCATGTACTCAAAGGTCTCTAGTTCTAGTAGTGTTCAATGAGCAGACATCCATGATAGAATGAAATATGTTACAGGGTATCATAAAGTTTCTCCAAATCAATATCATAGAGAGTTTGTTGGTGATATAAAGTTTCTCCTAAAAAAGTCGCAGAGTTATTTTCCTTTTAATTTGACAGACAAATTAATTATTTTAAAAATTTTCTCCATATTTATACAATAGTTATTTAAATTTATAAATTCTAAAATTTTATAGGGTTCAAAATTTAAAATTTTTAATAAAAATTTGACTTACATAATTGAAAATATATGATATATAAAAACTTAAAAAAAAATTCAAGTTAGCGAATTAGTCTGCTCATGCCCCCTTAATTCACCCATTTATTTTACTATAAAATTATATCACTTCAAATGAAGTGTGAAATTTCATTAAGGCACTTTTGAAAAGGCTTTAATGTCGATGACTTTCGCCCCGCTCACTGACACCTGAGCTGGAGATTAGAACTTTTTTTATTATGGATGAGCATAAGTTTTAAGAATTGTATAATAAGTATGGATGAACATACATGTGCATGATGCATGCAGATAATGGTGAAGTCATAATTATTTCATGTAGGGGCATATTATTTAGGAAAAAAGTTCTTTTATGTTACAAAAATGTTAATCACATAATTGATCATTACGCAACTCTCATTGATATATTGTTAGGGAGCTTTGGATATCAACTAGAGGACTTGTGATCTAATGTTGCGTAAGTAATCTGCACGTGAGTATACCTAAATTAGCCTAAATTTCCCCATATTTAAAGTATACAAGATTAGTTGTATCAAAGATTTAAGGTGTTCTGTTGTATAATGCAATGGGCAGGCAAAACTCAAAAGCCATAAATGTTTCCATTTACAAACCAGAATAAAAATGAAAATTGTAGCCAAAATGAGAATATAAGGGGTTAAGTAGAAGAAAAATAATTGATGATTTTTCTATGTAAGTGTTTGGTACTGAATAAAAATCATCACAACAAGTTATTAGCCCCACTAACTAAAGCCCGAGCTGGAGATTAGAACAAATTTTTTAAGGATGTGCAACATTTTATTAAGACTTTTTGGAAAAGGATTGAATGTTAATGCCTTTAGCCCACAAACTAAAGCCTGAGCTGGAGTTTAGAAATATTTTTTTAAGGATGAACATAGGTCTGATAATTGTATAATAATTATGGATGAACATGCACATACATGATGTATGTAGATAGTGTCAGAGTCATTATTATTATTATATTTTTTTTTGGGGGGGTATTATTTAGGAAAAAAGTTATTTAATATTTGAAAAATGTAAATCGCATAGGTGGTCATTATGTAAAAAATCTCAATGATTTGTTGTTTGGAAGCTTTGGCTATCAACCAGAGGTCTTCTATTTTATTGTTGCATAAGTGATTTGTATGTGAGATTAGCTAAATTAACCTAAATGTTCCCATATTTAAGGAATATATTATTAGTTCCATCAATGCTTATGGTGTTAAGTTCTCTGATCCAATAGGTTGGCAAAACTCACAAGCCTTAAATGTTTCCATTTACAGACTAGAACAAAAAGGAAAATTGAAGCAAAAATGAGAAGCTAAGGGGTTAAGTTGAAGAAAAAAATATGATGATTTTACTTGTTAATAGTCTGATACTGAATAAAAATCATCACAACAAGCAATCTTTATTCATTTTATGTATACGCTCTATTGTAAAAAAATGACTTTTTACCTTCGATAAACAAAATTCTCTCCTCCAACAATTCATGTCATCGTTACTCCTTAATTACAAAGAAATTAAGCACATCTTACAATTTTTCGTCAACTCATATAAAGTTTCCTTCATTTGATATTTAATTATTTCGTAATTTTTGGATACAACTAAACATTGTTTCATGTCAACATTTATTATCCTAAATGACTCAATTTTTATATCCAACATGACAAAATCTATTCATTTTAGCTACATAAATACATTGCATTTAACCCAAACAACTCAATCAATCCATCACTAGCTACATCCATGAGTCTCAAAACTAATTTTAAAGTTCCCCACATCATAGACTACATTGAACCTACGTTGCTTCACTTTACCAATGATCACAATCTCACTTTTATCATTATTTTAGTGATGGTTAAACACACTTGTGAATTATTGTCCAAGTAAACTGTCCTCGTGACATCAAAGATAGCCATCACTTTACCATCATATATCAGTACAATCTATGTAACCAGCACCTCCGAGTTGCCAGTGAGGTCATATCATGTTGCGAGATTGGACAGCAGCAGCTCTATTAGGTAATTAGTCATTTCTTATTAAAAAATGTTATAGAGGATGAAATAGGTAGTGGGTGTTAGGTGGATAATCACTATACTAGAGTCCAACATAGTTCTAGAGCCACTGAATATTGTATGTGAAAGGGAGAGCCTTGTTCTCCAATAGAAATGGAAATGATCTTGAGGAAGTAGTTGGACGACAGGTTTAGGTTGATTAGCATAAGTGTATACTTCACACTAGGGACAGAGCTTCCTCATTTGAGATATCCAATTATGCTAGACTTTAATGAAAGAAAATATGAGGATACCTTGTAATATAATTGAGTTGTCTCGGAAATAATTAAAAAAGCCCACCCCCCCCCATCACCCGCAGCCAAGGCCTAATAACCCATATGCTTGTCCAAAACTATCGTATAATTATATCCATAGTCATAGCAAAAGTTCTTTATAATACCAAAGGAGAATGTAAAGGTGTCCTGAATGACGGAGCCGTAAGTATAAAAATCATTGACATATTCTAACTCAAAGAGATAGGTGGTAATAGTGGAGATACAAATCGATCGAGTTGGGTATAATAGTTGGAGTTGCATGAGATGCTAGTGAAGCTGGAGGACTGGGTTGGGTCATAAATGGGTCTTTTTGGTGATAGTAGTTAATGCAAGGGATAAAATAAGTCAAAGTGAGATTATTATTAGTGTTGAACCTAAATGAGAAAGACTTCGTATGGGTCCCTAGGCCTATGTCGATTATATAGTTCCAGTACCAAGAGAACAACCAATGTTTACTAGGACTCTTGTAAAAAGAGAACTGCCAATAGGGTTGACATGAGAAATGGGGTTGGTAGCCCAGTGATGGGTGTATTCGGTGCGAACTTGGTTCTAACGGAGGAGTTCCACATGGTCATTCCTCTCCTTGGGTGCTTGGCAAGGAAAATTGCTGGCAGATGGACCACATTGAGCTTGGAAGGGTTCAAGCCTGTCACAATTTCAATAGCTAATTAATATACATATTGAGTTTTTTTTTTTTCTTTTGCATCCCATTTAAGCATTTTGTATCTGTCAAATGGGCTTTATCTTGTGACTTATATCAAATAAGCTGAATTGTTTCAAGATTAATTTTTATTTTAATTAATTAATGAAAAATAGTACCCGATAAGGTAAATTATTAAAATTTCTCACAAACTTTTATCAGGCATTTAGTAAGAGATGCTCGGCAACAATTACTTTGCATCAAAGTCATGTTTTTATCTAGAAATCCCTCACATTGATTCTAGAAAATTCTTCTCTATTAGAAGCAAAAAATATTTAGAGATAGAGAAGAATATACAAGAGAGTAGAGAAGAAGAAGTTGCCATGATAATAGGACTTTGATGCTCTGCTTAGGATAATTTGGAGAAGTGAGCCAAGTGGAGGTGGGGAATTATAGGCGGTAAATTATTACGCATAATGGGGTTATTAAGAATTTAGTTTAAAATATAAGTCATTATTTTATGTGAAGATTAGGTGGTGGAAGAAGAGTTCAAACAAGAGAAACTTCGTTATGGTTGTTAAGCCTCCAAGAACTAGCCCGAGGCTAACCAAGCGGGGAGGGGGGTTGAATATGTAATTTAAATATTTATTCAAAAAAAGAAATTATTTTTATAACTTCTTTTAGTATCTATAAATAGGCATTTTTTTACCTGTTGATGTTGAAGAGAGTTCATTTCATGATAACAAGAAAATCAAAATTTTCAATCATATAGTTAATCACAGAAAAACTAAAGTGTAGAAAATAATATGAATAAATTCACTAGAATTTATAGTGTTTCGATCTAACCTAACCTATGTCCACTCCCCTAAACCCTCCATTCCATAAAAGTAGTGTGACACCTTTTACCACCAATGTAGGGTGGAGAAGCCCTAACAAAATCTCTTCAATCAACCCTACGTGGCAGAGAACCTTACTTTTTTTCACCCTCCTATTAAAGACAAAGAAACAATAATAATTTTTCTCCCTCCAGGAGATGGCAGAGAACCCATAATCCATTTTCTCCCACCTTTATATGGTAGAGAACAAAGAGCTAGTTCTATAGAATGTCTACTTAGAGCCACAAATGGATCAAGGCAAAATCTTGAAAAAGACAAAGAAGAACCATACAAGGAGTAAATTTGTTAATCCCTCAAAACTCTCGCTCACAAATAACTCTCCCTCTATTCTCTCCCAATGCACTCCTTTACTCCCTTTCTATGCTTTCTCTCAAGACACTTAGTAGCTAAAAGTCATTTCAAATAAGACTATGCGAAAGGTTAAATAAAGAGCCTTTTAGAAAGCCAATAATTTTAATATGGCATCTTTGATCATCCAGTATGATCGATGATCATACTGTATAATTAGTTCAAAATAGTAATTTTATATAGTATGAACTAAAACCCACTAAATGATTAGTTTAAGAGTTCACATTGATCATGCAGAATTATTTAGAACCTCATCTAGTATGATTGTTACAAACACATAGCTAATCATCCAGTATGATAGGCGGAATTTAGTTATCATAACATGCAGGAATCGGGTCGTGCAGTATGATCGTCTCTAATTATTTTGTGTGATTTGAGTGAATAATTTAACCATAATTAAATTCCTAATCATAGGATCAATTTAGGCATGATTTCCTTATATTATACATTATCATACATATCATTACTATACAATTAGAAAAAAAAATTATTTTTTTAAAAAATACATAAATTATGTTGCAAATTCAGGTCTATGAACTATGTTTTGATGATTGGAAAACACTCTTACTTGACTTGGACTATCTTTCACTACTGACTCAGGAATCAAAGATCGGACGGAAAAATGGAGCCAGCTTAAGATGGGGTAGATTAGGGTTTAGTTAGTCTGTAACTTTATTTTTCCCCTCTTGAGTCAATTGTAATCTTTAATGTGACTAATGCAAAGTAACCCTACACACACACACACTTGAGAGACATAGAATTTTTATTTTTACTCAAATCGGCCAGGACGATATTTACATCGTCCTGGATGATCGGGCATAAAACAGAAAATCTAATCAGGGGTTCTTAATTAAGGAGGCCGTCATTAGCAAATCAGCCTGAATGATACGTGTATCGGCTAGGACGATAGGATCAAAATAGAAAGAAATTACTGCCATAAATAATTAAGGTATTATGTACTTTTGGTAATCGGCCAGGATGATCTCGTATCGGCCTAGACGATATTCACAATTATGCCTTAATTGATCAGAACATCAAGGAGGTAATTAAGGATGATTGATACGATCATATCATCCTGGAAGATCACAAGATCGACCAGGATGATCTATTCTAAAATCTTTAGTTGCTCATGGACGGTAAATATCAGCCAGAATAAATTCAGGGCGATGTGCTAGACGATCTGGATCGGACAGCTTAAATTTAGGGCGATGCTTTGGATGATTTTCCAGTGATTTGAACTGATCAGCCGGAACGATCTTGATATCATCCTGGATGATCAAGCCAATTTTCAATCATCCAGTTTGCATTCATGGCGATGCTCTGGTCGATCTTCCGAGATTTATACCGATCGGCCAGGACGATTTCCATATCGTCCTGGACAATATAGTCGGCTACTCCTTCGAAGCTCTTCTATTTAAGAGCTCTTGTTCAATGTTTTTAAACATCCTTGGCTGCTGTCTTAATCTGAGAAAACCTAAAGGAGAGAGAGAGAGAGGATCTTGTGAGGGGGAGCTTGTGAGGGGATTCACAAGGGTTGCTCCAAGCATTGTTCCACTTCTTCTTCCATAGAGTCTCTTGTCCTTGGAAGGTTTGGGAGAGGTAAGTTCCAGCAAGCGATTGAGGTTCTCTATCTACTTCAGGAGGAAGCAAAAGGAGGAAGGTTCTATGCCTTGTCAGGTGTTGCAAAAAGATGTGTTTGTAAAGGCTTCTCCGCCTAGCTGTTGTGGCTAAAGGAGAGTCACGATTGTAGTGCAATACTCGGAGGGCACCTCCGGGTAGTGGATGTAGGTCGAGTTGACCAAACCACTATAAACCCTTGTGTTCTTATTTTTACTGCTTCCACATTTATTTTCTTTCGCACTTATTTTTTGTGGTGATTTGGTTTGTATTCGTGCTT
>NW_021319460.1:744660-783992 GCF_001605985.2 Dendrobium catenatum
AGAATTTGTAGTAAATGTTTTACATCTCTTAATCTGTTAGATGGTAAGAATATTTCATTGATTGTGTCTCCTTCTCTAACCTATTTTAGTGTGATAGTTTTCTTTTCTAATCAAAAATCTATTTCAAATTAAAGATTGTGTATGAAATTTAGATCCTTTCTAAACTCGCTTAAGTAAATCTATCTTGTATTTCTAATTCTTAAAGTCTTTTTGTCATATCGAGATTCCTCATTACTCTTATCATTGGTTAATTGATTCTGTTTTGTGGATAGTTCTTCTCTATGTTAGAGAGGAGAGCCCCTATTCTCTAATATCTAGAAGATATACTCACAACTAAAAACTTGTTAAAAGTTGTAAAACAGAATGGAGCTTGCAAAAATAAAAAAAATTGGCTAATGATGCCAAACAAAGATGTGCAATGATGCCAAATTGAAAAATTTTATATCAAAAAGCAAAAGATGTGCACAAGCACCAATTAATTGACAAGAGGCATAAAATAAGCCCACTAAAAGGAAAGCTCCTCTCTCTTTTCAAATCTTTTAAAAACTTAGAAGTTTTCATGTATCAAAGGATTGATTTCGATTGTTTTGAGATTATGACAAATTTAATTTGATTCATTATTCTATAAGATATTTTTTTCTTAAACCAAGTAATGAATGGATTCTTGTTCCTCATATCCAATTAATTTTTTGAGTTAGGTCATTGATTTCAAAAGAAGATTCTACCCTAAGAGAAAGTCTTAGATAAGGGTAATCATGATCGGATATTCTACCGTTCTTTGGATTATTGATGTTGTTAACTCATTAACTCACAAGTTTTTAAAATCAATCACATGGAATACTACATCATCTTCATGCCTTGGTAAAAAAAAAATGTGTGTTGTGGTTTGATTTTGTTCTTGGTTCCCTCCTTTTTGAGATGTCAAAAGGGAGAGTAGTTTTAGGATGTTTCTTGCACTTTCAATTCCGTATGTTACACTGCTATTTTTTAAATTTTTGTCGTAGTGTTTTGCCATCATCAAAAAGCGAGAGATTGTTGCAAATTCAGGTCTATGAACTATGTTTTGATGATTGGCAAACACTCTTACTTGACTTGGACTGTCTTTTACTATTGCCTTTTCAGGAATCAAAGATAAAACAAAAAATGGAGCCAGATCAAGTGGGGTAGATTATGGTTGAGTTAGTCTGTAATTTTATTTTTCCCCTCTTGAGTCAATTATAATCTTTGGTGTAACTAATGCAAAGTAACCCTACACACACACTTGAGAGACTTAGAATTTCTATTTTTACTCAAATTGGCCAGGACGATATTTACATCATCCTGGACGATCGGGCATAAAACAGAAAATCTAATCAGGGGTTCTTAATTAAGGAAGCTGTCATACATAAATCAGCCTGGACAATACGTGTATCGGCCAGGACGATAGGATCAAAACAGAAAGAAATTGCTGGCATAAATAAATGAGGTATTCTGTACTTTTGGTAATCGGCCAGGACGATCTCGTATCGGCCAGGATGATATTCACAATTTTGCCTTAATTGATCAGAAAATCAAGGAGGAAATTAAGGATGATTGATACGATCATATCATCCTGGATGATCGCAAGATCGGCCGGGATGATCTATTCTAAAATCCTTAGTTGCTCTTGGACGATAAATATCGGCCAGAATAAATTCAGGGCGATGTGCTGGACTATCTGGATCGGATAGCTTGAATTCAGGGCGATGCTCTAGACGATTTTCCTCTAATTTCAACTGATCGATAGGGACGATCGTGATATCATCGTAGATGATCAAGCCAATTTTCAATCATCCAGTTTGCATTCAGGGCGATGCTCTAACTGATCTTCTGAGATTTGTACCGATCGGCCAGGACGATTTCCATATCGTCCTGGACGATATAGTCGGCAACATGTAATTAATGAGCTCCATTGAAGCTCTTCTATTTAAGAGCTCTTGTTCAACACTTTTTAACATCCTTGGCTGCTGTCTTGACCTGAGAAAACCTAAAGGTGAGAGAGAGAGAGAGAGAGAGAGAGAGAGAGAGAGAGAGAGAGAGAGTTCTTCTTTTTTACTGCTTTCGCATTTATTTTCTTCCGCACTTATTTTTTGTGGTGATTTGGTTTGTATTCGTGTTTTGCCTAAAGAATTTTTTAAATACCAATTCATCCCCCCTCTTGGTTAGCCTTGGGCCAGTTCTATAGGGCTTAAAATCCCTAAAAAACTTTCAAATTATAATTTGTGACTATTTTTATGATTATAACAGATCAATATGTATGAAATGGATCATCCAGTATTTTACAAATCATACCGCATGATTAGTTAAAAAAAAGAACTTTTTTCACTCACCAACTGACTCCCTTGAGTGGTTGTGTGTAAAGTTACTTAGCTTTAGGATCCACCATAATACTTATTTGACTCAAGAAAGGTAAGAATTATAAAAAAACTAAAAAATATGGAATTTATTCTTAGTCTACCTAGTTTTGATCTAACTGAGGTTGCAAGTGAGCTGTGATCTTGAAAAGTTACTGAGTATGGAAAAAATATATATTCAATAGATTCAAATAGAATAGTAAAAAATCCTATAATGTTTTTTATCATTAAAACCATAAGTCTTGGGTCTGGATTGTCAATAATTAGGGTTTTGGCCTATAAAGAAGGAAACAAATGTCTATTGCTTTGGCTTGCTCTTATATTACCCATACGTAGATTTTTTTGTTAAACTTTAGTTTGATATGAAGTTATAAATTAATTACATTCTTATCAATCTAAAATTTTTAAAAGCTATCGACCATCATATTTGGCTCTATCTTTGATCACATTTAAACATAAAGCTAATGATGAGTGTTGAAAAGTTAGAACATGCTTAAAGCTTTCACACGACATAAATTATTTTTTGTTTAAAAAAAAGAACAAACAAAATTTTGATAGTATTCAGAGTGAGAATTTAGTTTAGGGCATATGATAAGTAATAGTTTATTAGTGGATTTTATATTGAATAATTAGATTTTTAACAAAATGGGTAATTTATTTTACAAAATAGAAAAATCTTACTCACAAATAGAAATTTTTTTTAGCTCTTTGTTGAATCTGATTGTGTTAAAAAATCAAGTTGCATTATTGTATGGGACATCAATTTTATTGGTTGAGCTCGTTACGGGGTTTCAAGGGTCCTCTATGTGCTTGGGTTTTAGTGTTTTGTATCCAATCTTTTTCTTTTCAGTACAACATTGTGGCCTTGTATAGTCAAGTTGGAAAAAGATATAGAGAGGATTATCGCATTGCTTTTAATTTGGATGCTATAACTTTGTTAGTTAAACTAGAGACATAGAGTGGAGTCTTGTTTTGCTCAAAATATGGTGGCGCGATGTTCCAAGTAGGGTTGGACGTTTTTAATTCTCATTTCTCTTTTTTAACTTGTAGTCTTGTACCCCTTGGTTAGTTTTGTTTTTGTATCATTATCTATTACGTTGGTAGAAGGAATAAAAAGCGACAAGGAAAGAGCAATAAAGAATGAGATATGTAAAAATTCCTCAAATTGTTTTAATGGATTTCATGGTGTTGTGTAGCTCGTGTTTTTTTTTAGATTTCAAAATTTTCCACATTAATCCTAAATTTTTTTGTTGCATTTTCTATGTTTTTTAGAAGACGTTGTGTTGGTTACATTCCCAACAAACTCTTGTGAGTGGAAATATCATTTAAAACAAAATTGCCTAATTATGTGAGAAAAGGCTAATTGTAAATAGATATTGTTAAGGAACTTAGTTAAATTCACAAAAAATGGAGTACATCACTTAGATGAAAATCTGATGCAATATTGTAACTAAAAATATTTTAGATAATTTTTTAAAAGAATTAATATTAGAGGAGATTTAAGAGAACTAGTTTTATTGCAAATTCATTTAATGAACACGAATAAAAATTTAAATATAAGAATTCGAATTATTAAAAATTAGATTATATTTTAGGAGATAAAAAGATAAAAATATTAGTTTTATCCCTATATGTAATTCTAATTTTTAATTATATTATTGAAAAATAATTTTTTTTTTAATTTTAACTAAAAGAAATGAGTGCAAAATATTTTAAAAAAGTGAATATAGTTTTAAAAATTTCTTGAATTTTCTTAACTTTAATCAAAAGAGTAGATAAAAAATATATTTTTTACTATCAAGAAATGATCTTTCACTTTAAGCAAGTTAAAAAAAGAACATAACGTAGAGAACATAAGGATTATGTACTAGTAGTTAGCTGGACAAGTCTAAAACTTATAAAGTAATGAATTTTCACTAAAAAGAATAGCTAAGTTAAAATTCTAATGATTAAAAAGAAATATATAATATAATGCATTATTTCACAAAGGTAGAACGACCAGGACTAATTAAATTCTAAAATACTATAATTCAATGAATTGGCAATTTAATTAAATTAATATTAGATGGAAACATCCAAGATAGCCTTAAAAATTTTTAACAAAAGAAATGAGTCTACAGTATGAGACAAAGTGTAATGAAAATTTGCACTCGATAGAGGCCTTTGGAAAAAAATGAAAATATATCTTCCTTCTAATACAATATTTTTAAGTGCTTTAACAATGAGAATAGTCAAAAGTCTATTTAGTAGTTCCACAATTGGCAATTTCATAAATCACCTGCGATAAAACCATAATCTAAATTCGTAATAAAACTGTTCTTACCATTATCGAAACACAACAATTATCGAGGGACACAGGCGATAATTATAAATTTACATAAAAAATAAACATCAAGTTATTTAACTACAAAAATTAATCATATTCATATGCAACAACATGAAACAAATAGCTCAACTTTACAGTAATGAGATTATTCCACTATCAACTATCAGGTAATGACAAAAAGGGTATTAGATTAGAAGATATCAAAAATAAAATTAGAAATACATGAATTCAAAATTGATTAATTTGAATTAGAAATAGTACATATTCATATATCAACCATGATAAAATCATAATATAAATTCCCAATAAAACTTTTTATACCTTTATTGAAAACACATCTGCTATTGAATGACTCCTAAGATAAATATAAATTTACATAAAAAATAAACTTCAAATTCTATCAATTTTGTCTATGTTACTAAGAAACCTATGACACACACACACACACATATCATTAGATATAAAAGTAAAAAATAAATTAACCTTTGATAAAAATGGAACTATTTATTAAGTTTCTAATTGATGTTTTTCATACAAAATCAACATTAAGCTTTATCTAACTACTTGGAGTCATCTAAATGAATCCTTTTTTTCTATAATATAATTTACATAAATTAACTTGCACTAAGTACAAAAAGTAAATATATATTGTTTGTCTCTTTATCTATTATGAGTAGAAAATAAAGTAAGTTATAAAGAGAGACAGAGAGAGTGAGAAAGAATGAGACGTGTACAAATTCTCCTAATTTTCATGTTGAATTTTTTAGTGTTGCGTAGCTCTGGGTCATTTTCTAATTTCAAATTTTTCCACATTAAATCCTGAGTCTTTTTATTTGTTGCATTTTCTCTCTTTCTTGTTTGTAGATGTTGTGTAGGTTATTTTCCCAACACAATCTTATGAAGGGAAATTTAACTTGGAACAAAGGATTTATACTAGGAGGAGCTTCATAAGCTAACCTTCAGTATTTTTAACCATCTCATATTATATTCCATGTGTTGATGTAAATTAAATGCAGCTTCATAAGCCAATGCAAAAATTGACTTTCTGATTGAAGTACTTCTAGTTTATTGACAACAAAAATTGAAAAAATGGGAACCTATCATATAATCTTAATCATATCCTCTGAAGAGAACACCTTTAACTTATAATAGTTCCAGCATCCTTCAACATCAATCAGAAATGAATGTTTTTTTGTTAAAAAGATCAAAAGACTTACTCCACGATGGTCATTTACTCAATTTCCTATCCAGCAACCAAATATCCTCCATTATAATAATATTATTTCCATTACAAACACACCATCTAAATTTTTTTAAAGAAACTGGGCACCTTCCTCGAGAATCCTCCACGCTGAGCACGTGTTCCTTTTTATTCCTTCACTTGAAATATCAACACAATATTTAGCTTTAATGTTATGGTTAAGTAAAGATTTTTTATTATGGATGACATTCCAAGCTAAGTGAGCTCATAATGGTCCACTTCTTTCAACCACACTCAGCACACCAAAGCCTACTTTATTACATGGAGAACTGAACATCAACCAAGAGATCTAACGAATTCATTGTATGCCCTACCTTTTATGCCATAAGAAATTTTTGCAAAGTCAATCCAAATCATCAAGAATACCTTTTGGAATCAAATAATGCAACATAAAAAATGTTGGAATAAATGAGAATGTTGTTTTAACTAATATCAATCTTCTAGCTAGGGAGAGGGATCAAGATCCCAAGGCATTTGATCTTCCCAATTATTTTTCCAAGGCATTCTGAAAGCCAAATGCCTTCAAACTTATTAATGCCCACTAAATCCCCAAGCATTGATTGACCAAAAACCAAAAACCAAAAATTCAAATAAGCTTACGTTTCCTTTTTCTTAAAATAGAGCTTTCAAATAGTATCACATATTTAGAATAGTTTTCCTTTTGCCCGTCCAGCCACAATTATCATTTAGAATACCTTTAACAAGCTTGGCATTATACCTTGATGCTTTTAAAAAAATTTGCACATCATCGCCATATAGAATATGAGAAATATTTTACGAATATGGTGCAATCATAATACCTAATGTGATCTTGATTAAAGAGGTAATCCTAGTGTGATCTTTATTAACTGTCATGTTTAAAAGAAACATTTAAAAATTTTCATGATGGTAGGCATAAATCAAGGTAATGATGAAAGAAAATTGGGTTGAGGCAAATAGGGTCATGACAGGAAAATTTATGTCATTCTGAAGGAGTAAAGAAGGAGTTATTTTTGCTGCATGATACTTATCAAAAAATTCTGAATCTCTTTGAAAAGAAAGTTTTCATCCCTACAATATATAGAGGATGAGCCCTTAGAAATGAGAGGTCATTTATTACTGCTGGCTATTCCTAAGATTTGGACTCCATATAGTTTGGAACCAATAGAATGTGAAGAAAAACATAACCAAGACCCTTCTAATTAAGGAAAAAGGAACTATCGTAGAGTACAAAATTGAGATCATATGTATGACTTTAAAATCATATGAGATAAAAACCATTTTCATGCATACAAATGGATACAAGCAAAAATGAAATACTTTTCATAAAATGTTATTTTTGAGGCATCCTTTCATAAAGACTTTTTGACCAAATGATCATAGAGACGAACACCAGATCATCTGGGATGATCAAAATATTAAAGATTATTTTATGACGATTAGGTTCATCCCCATAAGAAACTCACAATTGGATTGTACAGATGAAATGCCATTTCGTACATATGATATGTGATTAATAATTGAATTTTCATGGATGGTCGTACCAAATCGTACAGACATGATGCAATCATGCAATACAAAAATAAATGAATAACGAAATTTTGTATGCTCAACTCAAAAAAATATCATGTTCATGCTACATAATTCATATAGTACGAAAAATACTGTACAATACAAAAATAACGCTTAAAACAATATATAATAAATAAAAAATCTTTTCAAAACCAATCACATTAAATCCAATGACATGTAAAAAAATTAAAAAATAAGACCAACAATAAAATACTAAAATAAAACAAAAAAAATAAAAAAATAAAAACATACAAACTATAAGAAACAACCTAAGAAAATAAACAAAAACATTATTATATAGCAAATTAAGTTTGCAAAATTTAAGTTTAAGCACTAAAATTAATCACACCTAATCTACTTTTTAAGGTGCTAAACATGTTAAAAGCCAGTGGTTTCGTCAAAAAGTATAGAAGTTGATTCTCAGTAGCAACGTGATGCAATTCAATTTCTCCCTTAGCTATATGATCTCTAATGAAGTGATGTCTTATGTTTATATGCTTGATTCTCGAATGCTGAATAGGATTCTTTGAAATGCATATAGCACTAGTATTATAAAAAAAAATCAAGGTTATGCCAATAGAAAATCCTTAGGTAAATAAGTTATTATGTTATCTAAAAAAACTTGTATCAAATAACTACCTAAGGAAATGTATTCTTCTTCACTAGTAAAAAGGGCTACTGAATTCTATTTTCTAGTGGAGCAAGAAACTAAAGTGTTTTTTAGGAATTCATGAGTTCTAGATGTACTTTTTTGATCAATCCTATATTCTGTAAATTTGAATAAAAAATCCAATAATTTCAAAAGAAGTGTTGTGCTTTGGATACCAAATTCCTAAGTTTTGAGTTCCCAAAAGATATCTCAGAATTCTTTTAACACTCTCAAATATGATTCCTTAGGATCAGATTAAAATCTAACACACAAATAAATACTATATTTGAAATAAGGTATGCTAGCAGTTAAGTAAGGCAATGATCCAATTATTCCTCTAAATTACTTTTTATAAATAGATTTTCCCTAGCGATCCTTATCAACTACACCGATGAAATCAATGGGGTAGTCACTAGTTTATCATTTACTATTTTATATTTATTGATGATGCCCTTAATATAATTTAACTGACTAAGAAAAGTTCCTTCATCATTTTCCTTTTTCCTAAAACCAAGAAAATAACTCAAGTCTCTCATATTCACTACTCAATATTTTAGAAAAATTATCACAAAGATTTTTATTAGTAGATCGAAACATGATATCATTAACATATATTTGAACAATGAGTATGTCATAAACTATCATTTTCAAAAAGAGAGTAGTATACACACTTCCTTTCGTAAAAGAGCTTTCTAATAAGAAAATGTTTAACCTCTCATACCAAGGCCTAGGTGCATATTTTACACCATATAATGCCTTTTTTAATTTAAACACTAGATTAGGGAATTTAAAATTTTCAAAAGCTACAGGTTGCTCAACATACATAACCTCTTTTATCACCCAATTTAGAAAGGCACTATTAACTTCCATTTGATACAATTTAAAACCTTTAAAATAGGAAAACACCAATATAACTCTTTTTGCTTCAAGTCTAGCTATAGGGGAAAAAGGATTCTTTAAAATAATTCCCCTCTATTTGAATATACCTCTTAGCCACCAATCATTTCATATGTCTAATAACAAATCTTTAATCATTAATTTTATTTTTTGACACCCACTTAATTCTAATGACACTTTGATTCTTAGGATTTTTAATTATTTTTGAAACCTTTTTTCTTACAAATTAAATTAATTCTTCCTGCATGGCAACAACCCAAAATTCATCCAAAAGTGCTTGATTTACATTAGTGGGTTTAATTATTGATATAAAGGCAAATTGTTTCACTTTTTTCTAAGCACTTCTGTAGTCCTAGCACCCTCACTAAGTTCACCTAAAATTAATTCTTTAGGTTGATTCTTAGAAAATTTTAATTCTCTGGCCAAACAGTTTTTTTATTCTATATTTTCTTCCAAATTTGTCTTTTTAATTCCTTGGGAGATATTTTCAATATGATATTCTTCCAACTTTGGCTCTTCCAAAATGCTAGATTCATCAAACACAACATGTATGGTGTTCTCAACTACTGAAGTTCTCTTGTTAAAAACCCTATAGGATTTACCAACACTTAAAAATCCAAGAAAATTTCCTTCATCAAATTTTGCGTCAAATTTTCCCAAAGTAGTTTTAACATTATTATGAATGAAGATCATGCATAAAAAATATGCAAATATGAAAGATTAGGTGTTCTGCCCTTAACAAGTTCATAGTGTATCTTATTCAACATGGATCCAAAGTTCACCATATTAAGAACATATTAAGCTGTACTAACTGCTTTAGTCCAAAAATATTTTGGAAGTATGTATTCTACCAATATGGTTCTAGAGCCTTCTATTACGATTTTATTCTTTTTTTTTACTACCCCATTCTGTAGAGGGTCCTAGGTGATGAAAAATTGAAATCAATTCCTTGTAATTTACAAAAATCTTCAAATTTTTAATTTTCAAATTCTCCTCTATCATCACTTTGAATTGATAAAATTTTACACCATAATTTCCTCTTAATTTAAGTACAAAAGTTTTTAAATTCATCAAATGATTCACTCTTATAAAATAAGAATTTAACCCAAGTGAATCTTAAAAAATTGTCAACTAAAACAAATCTAAACACTTTACCTCATATACTTACAATGCTACCCACTCAAATCAAAATGAGTTCCATAAGCTTTTGGAATTATAGGGGGGCTAACAAGAAAGAGGCCTCCTTATATTTAAAGGAGTTTATAAAAGAATGGGATGTATTCTTTGTTGGTATTGTTGAAACAAAAATGGTTTCTCTATCTAAAGAAGACTTTGGTAAGATGAAGGGTAATGAATGGAATTTCATTCTGCAGCCTTCTAGAGGAAACTTTGGTTGGATCATTTTGATTTGGAATTCTAATATAGCTGATTTTTCATTGGTAAAGTCCTCGGATCAATGCGTTTTGGGACAATTGGAGATTTTCAACAGAGGAAAATGGATGGTTGCTACTAACTATGGTAGCAGAGAAGTTCAAGGTAGAAGAGAATTGTGGAGTTTCATGGATGGAGTTTCTAAATAGGAAGTTCCTTTTGTAGCCGGTGGGGACTTCAATTGTATTCTTTCTCAAGAACAGAAGAAAGGGGGGAAAATTTTTTCATTCTCAAATGGGCCAGTGGAGATGAAATCTTTCATGAATAGGAATGACTTACATGATGTAGGTATTCTTGGTTCAAAATTTACATGGTGTAATAATAAATGTGGAAGTGCCCGGATTCTAGAAAGCCTAGATAGATGCATGCTGAATTCAAAAGCATTGGAACTTATTAATCAAGCAATAGTAAGGCATTTGAATAGAATTTCCTCTAACCACTGTCCCATCATTTTGAAGCTGTTTGATCAACTTCCACATGGCAGTAGACTACGCAAATTTGAAGACATTTGGCTCTCTTATGCAGCAGCTACTTCGGTGGTCAGAAATTCTTGGGCTAAACCAGTGAGAGGTGATGACATGGAAGCTCTAAATAAGATGATGAATAGAGTCTTAAAAATCTTATTTTTTTGGAGTAAGGCTAAGAATCAAGAACTTGAAGTATTAAAGGAGAATTTGAAGAAGGAAATTGAAGAATTACAACTGGAAGATGCTTCAGATCAGGTTTTTTCGGCCATCAAAAATATTATCCTGAGAACCAAAATCAATGAATTCAATTCTACTCTTACAAGGTTAAGCACTTGGTGGAGGCAAAGGGAAAAACAAAAATGGATGAAAGAGGGGGATTTGAACTCTTCTTTCTTTCAGGCTTATGCAAATGGAAGAAGAAATGCCAACTAAATAAGGCAACTGAAGAATGAGGTGGGTGATTTGATTGAAGATCCAGGTATTATAAAAAATTGTTTTTCTCAGTTTTTTGGGAATAAATGGAAGCACAGACAATGCAACTTGTCCAATTGGACAGTTTTTTAGAACATCCTAAATCAAGGAGATTGTGAAGTCCTAGAGGATGCTTTTACTAAAAAGGAAGTGGAGACGGTGATTAAGGATCTTGGCAACAATATTGCACCTGGAATAGATGGGATCACATATTCTTTTTTCAAAGCATACTGGAAGATAATTGGGAAGGATGTGTGGAAAGCCATTCAGTTTTGCTTTAATTCAGGTAAGATGTCTTCTAAATGGAAGGAGGCATTGGTAATTCTCTTACCCAAAGTAAGTAACACTTTATCTCCCTCTAATTTTAAGCCTATAAGCCTTTGTATGTCTATCCACAAAATTGTGGCAAAGGTTTTATTGAATAGGTTAATGAGAGTAATTCATTGCCTGGTATCTGAAGAGCAAGTGGCATTTATAAAAGGGAGGTCTTTATCTAATCACATGCTCCTTGCTCAAGAACTTTTCCATAAGTTCATATTTTCTAAATCTAAAAGAGGAATGGTGGCAATAAAACTTGATATGGAACAAGCATACAATAGTATGGCTTGGGACACCCTTAAGCAAGTTTTGAATTACTTTGGCATCCCTAGTAGATTTTCTAATCTAATAATGGATTGTGTTGCTGGTCTGATTTTCTTGGTTCAAGTTAATGGAGTGGTTTTGGAAAGAATTGTAGGGAGAAGTGGCTTTAGATAGGGGTGCCCTTTATCCCCATATTTATTCATTCTTTGTTCTCAATTACTCATTAAAGCATTTCTTTTCAAAGGAAGAAATTTGGGTTTAAAAGTTTCTCACATGGCTCCTAGGATCTCACATCTATTATATGCCGACGACATCTTGATTTTCTCAAATGCAAAAAAAGAGAACTTAAGGAAAATTAAGAAGATCACGGTGGATTACTGCAGTTGGACAGGATAGGTTATTAATTTTAATAAATCTTCCATTATTTTTAGCAAGAATATGGAAAGAAGAAGGACGAGGAGTATCTCTAAGCTCATGGGGATAAAGGAGGTCAAAGAGCTTAGTTATTTGGGTAATAAAATCACATTGAGGTAGCTTGTGGCTTCAATTTTTTCTATTATTATGGAAAAAGATGCTTGTAAATTGGAATTTTGGAGTAAGAATCTCATCTCAAGTGCCGGTAGAATTACCCTCATTAAATCTGTCATTCAGGCTATCCATGTCTTTTACACTTCATTAGCATTGGTGCCGTTATCTGTCCTCAAAAAGCTAGACAAATTATGCAGAGAATTTTTATGGAATAAAAATACTGGAGATAACGGGTTGCACTATGTGGCTTGGAAAGAAGTGTGTAATCATGGAATCAAAGTGTCCTTGGCATTCATTTTGATGTAGAGTCAGTAGAACCACTTAGAGAAAAGTTGGTTTGGAAGTACTTGAACAAGCCAAATTCCTTGCTTAGTAGAACTTTATCAGCAAAATATGGAAAAATTGGTTGCGATGGGAAAGAAGGAAGAACTCTTCTTCAACATGGAAATTGATCCTTAGTGGTGTTAAAGCTTTAAAGCATATAGTGAGATGGAGCATTAAAGATGGGGTATCCATAAATATCATGAAGGATATTTGGATACTTGACAGAAGATTGGAAATTTGGCCTACTTTCATTTCAAATGAGATTGATAAACTTACTGATCTCTCTAGCTTCATTTCGGAAGGATCCTGGATCATAAAGGAGCTTCATAAGTACTTTGGGGAAGAACTAGTGAAGCAAATTTGCAATTTGAAGATTAAGGTGGAAAATATTGATGGTAAAATGGAATTATTGAAGGTACATTCCGGTAAAACTATTTCATCTTTAGTTAAAACTGCTAAATTTAACATGGTTGAGGTAGAAAATTCATTTTTAAATAATCAGAGCTGCTTCAAAAAGCTTAAGCTAAATCCTCGTGTTTCCCATTTTTGGTGGAGACTTTTAAAGGATGCTTTACCTACTACGGATTTCTTGTTTCATAGAAGGTTAATTGGGTGTAACCTTTATCCAAGAGGTTGTACGTTGATAGAGGATGGATGCATGTGGTAGTTAATTGCGTGAAATTAGAAAAGGTTATCAAAAAGGCCCACTGTTGGGGTTTTAATTTACCCATCTTCAATAGTTTAAATGATGTTATTTCCTATTTGAAAAAATAAGGAGAGGATAATCCTTTTTTAGCAAATCTCTATTGTTCCTTAGTGTTCAAATCTTGGAAAAGTAGAAATTTATTAATCCATTAAGGAAAAGAGATGGGAGACGGAATTATTGTGACAAATGCCATTATCTTTGCATCTATTTCATCTTCTTATTTTCATTCGGACCACTGGGGTGCTAACCAGCATGAGCTGATATCTTCTTCTTGGCATTCCCCTTAACCCGGATGGATCAAAGTAAACATAGATGCTTCTCTTCAAAACTCTAATGAAGAAGGGATTGGTGGAATATTTAGCGACCACAAAGGTAGAATGCTTTTATCTTTTGGTTTTTCACTAATGCATTGGGATATTGGAGCTTTAGAGTGGATGGCTGTTCGTTCACTGAGTAGAGTGATTGAAGATTGGATGTTCAATGCTAAAGGCATAATTGTGAAAGGAGACAACACTAATGTTATTAATCATTTACAAAACTTGATGAAGTTGGACAACTGGAAATTGATCCTTAGTGGTGCTAAAGCTTTAAAGCATATAGTGAGATGGAGCATTAAAGATGGGGTATCCATAAATATCATGAAGGATATTTGGATACTTGACAGAAGATTGGAAAGTTGGCCTACTTTCATTTCAAATGAGATTGATAAACTTACTAATCTCTCTAGCTTCATTTCGGAAGGATCTTGGATCATAAAGGAGCTTCATAAATACTTTGGGTAAGAACTAGTGAAGCAAATTTGCAATTTGAAGATTAAAGTGGAAAATATTGAAGGTAAAATGGAATTATTGAAGGTACATTCCGGTAAAACTATTTCATCTTTAGTTAAAACTGCTAAATTTAACATGGTTGAGGTAGAAAATTCATTTTTAAATAATCAGAGCTGCTTCAAAAAGCTTAAGCTAAATCCTCGTGTTTCCCATTTTTGGTGGAGACTTTTAAAGGATGCTTTACCTACTACGGATTTCTTGTTTCATAGAAGGTTAATTGGGTGTAACCTTTATCCAAGAGGTTGTACGTTGATAGAGGATGGATGCATGTGGTAGTTAATTGCGTGAAATTAGAAAAGGTTATCAAAAAGGCCCACTGTTGGGGTTTTAATTTACCCATCTTCAATAGTTTCAATGATGTTATTTCTTATTTGAAAAAATAAGGAGAGGATAATCCCTTTTTAGCAAATCTCTATTGTTCCTTAGTGTTCAACTCTTGGAAAAGTAGAAATTTATTAATCCATTAAGGAAAAGAGATGGGAGATGGAAATATTGTGACAAATGCCATTACCTTTGCATCTATTTCATCTTATTATTTTCATTCGGACCACTGGGGTGCTAACCAGCATGAGCTGATTTCTTCTTCTTGGCATTCCCTTCAACCAGGATGGATCAAAGTAAACATAGATGCTTCTCTTTAAAACTCTAATGAAGCCAGGATTGGTGGAATATTTAGAGACCACAAAGGTAGAATGCTTTTATCTTTTGATTTTTCACTAATGCATTGGGATATTGGAGCTTTAGAGTGGATGGCTGTTCGTTCACTGAGTAGAGTGATTGAAGATTGGATGTTCAATGCTAAAGGCATAATTGTGAAAGGAGACAACACTAATGTTAATAATCATTTTCAAAACTTGATGAAGTTGGACAACCGTATAATGGATAAAGATTCTAAAGAGGACATGGACTTTCTTAAAGAGTTTGAGGAAATCCTTTTTCATTTTGTTAATAGGAGTTGTAATAAGTTAGCTCATTGGTGTGCTAACCATGCTTTAAAGAGTAATTTCTTTTGGGATGTTCTAGAAGTCAATAAGGTACCTCCTACCTTTTATTCTTTGTTAAAGGAGGAAAGTGATAGGTTTTCTGTCACTTAGACTTTTTGTTCTTATTTTTATTTTTAATGCATTGAGCAGTTTCTTTTAAAAAAAATGGTTTGCTAGTTGTAATATTCTTAAGGGAATGGAAGGAGGACTTCACCAATTTTTCTAATTAACATGCAACACACAGGTGATCCTTAGTAAAGTATAGTTTAGGTATTCCTCTAACTAATTCTTTTTGCGTCATTTTCTTAAGATTTTTCATGCTTGCGAGATAAAGTCTTTTATGCCATAAACGTGATTCATCTGTAATTTTTTTGAGACAAAAAGCATTAGAATATTTAATAAAATTCAAATCAAGCATGTACACATTATTTACCCTATTTCTATAAAATACATCAATTTCATTTTGGCTTATTATGCAGCAAGTTGGAAAAAATTTTACACTATAACTTTTATCACATAACTTACTAATACTCAACATGTTATGATTTAAGTCTTTTGCTAATAATATATTTTTAATGACAAAATTGTTCAAATTTCCAATCATACATGTGCCTACAACTTTTCTAGTGGTATTGTCTCCCACTATAATGTTGCCTCCATTTCTTACTTCTACTGATATGAATTATGTTGTTTCTCTAGTCATATACTTCGGACATCTGCTGTCCAGTACCAAACGCTCTCACAAAGTCTTATATTAGAGCATTTCTATAAGATAATCAAATGTTAGACTTGGGAACCCAAACAAGTTTGGGTTCTCCTCTTGGTAGTAATAATCTTGATGCATGTTTGACATGATTTATTATATTCATCTTAGGTCTCCACACAATATATGATTTACTATAAATAGTACAAGTTTTTGAAATATTGCCAATCATTTGAAAATAAAAAATTTAATTCTAGGAAATGGATTTATCAGTGTACAAGTGCTATAAGTCGTTTCCTAGGTTTTAAAATTGTACACTTTTGATCAATATTATCAAATTGTTCAAGTATAAGGGATATCCTATTTTCCTCAAGAGCTTTTATTCTCCCTCTAATATATGAGTTAGCACTTTCTAAATTTGAATTATCAAGTTTTAAATAATGTTCTATTCAATCAAATTCATCCATAAAAATTTTAAAATCATTTTCAAGTTCAATATGTGTAGATTTCAATTGTTTATGCTTTTTATTTGTTTATATCATAAAACTCATCCAATATCTTCAAGTGGTTACTATCAATCAATGCATGGTCATTCCTACGAATTTGATGCTCTTTTATAATTATAAAAATCCTATGTTCAATTTAACATGCAGCATTTTGAGTTTCCTATCAGCAATATGAATTTTCTTAGAAACATCAAATAACTATTTGAAGGTTAAGACACATAACTCTTTTTGATCTAATAGATTAAGCTTATCAAAAATTAAACACAAATTTGTGACATCCTCCTCTGCTTCTATTTCTGAGGAATATGAAGTTTAGTTTGCACATAATGCTCTCTAGAATCTCTTCTTTCCCTTCCTAACATTGATTTTCTTATTAACCTTCTCCTTGTTAAGATAGGCTGTGAGATTCGGGCAATCAAATTTGATGTGACCAGGCTTCCTGCATTCATAGCAAATTACATCACTTGTAGTTTTTGCATTTTTATGGAACTTACCCTTATTCCACTACAGCCATCTACTTTACTTCCCCTTAAGGAAACTTCTAAATAGCCTTATCGTTAAGGCATTATCATCTTCATCCTTAGGCTAATATTGATCACTATTCGAGTCATCACCTTTAAATGCAATGTTTTTTTCTCATTCCACTCATCACCTACATCAATCTGTCTTTGAGTCACTCCTTGCTCGTAAGTAATTAGTAATCCAAAAAGTTTGTCAATAGAATAAATATTTTAGTATTTTGATTCTATTATAGCAGTTATCTTTTCATCATAAGCAGTAGGCAAGCAACAAATAATTTTATTTACTTTTTTAGTATTCATTATTTTTCTACCAAAAGAATGCAATGAAGTGACTATCTATGTAAAGAAAGTATACATATTAGTGATTGATTCATTTAGTTTGAGGCAAAAATTTTTAAAATCATGTAATAGAATGTTCAATCTAGATTGTTTCATTTCATTAGTTTCTTCATAAGTTGTGTGAATTCTATCGCAAATTTCTTTTCTCATTTTATAAGTTGAAACACACATATAGTCCTCAGACTTTTATGCATAGAAAAAGTTGATTAAACATTTAACATTTACTAGGCTAATTCATTCTCCCCTACTGTCAAATTAGTAAACGATGATTCAGTTCCACTATGGAGAAGATAGATTACTAGAATTTGTTTCAAGATCAAGCTAGGCAACAAATTATCATTGGATGTATGGCGGAAGCAATTCTCAGGTAAATTCTTCCAAAAGATCAAATATGAATGAATTTTGAACTTATTCTTTAATTATGGTAAAATATGCATAAAAATAATTGTGGGAGTGTTTGTTTAGATGTTAATCAAGCTTCTATATAGACCAGAAAGAAGGATAAAAATGTCATTCCAATTGTTAAGGAAGTTTCTTCAAATGTTGAGGAGGTTGGAATTTAGGCCAATGATGGGTACAAAGCAAGATATGGACCTTGGGTTCATGTCAATTAAGGGAAGAGGAGGTTATAGAACTCAAGCTTCAAGAATACTTGGACACGGCCTTTGAAGGAGGGTACTAAAAAGGTTTCTGGTGTGAAGGTAAATGAGGTTGTTGAGAAGAACCAAAATGATCTTCAAATGGATAAATTAAATGGTGATTCAGAACCTCGGGATGAAGTGTTGGTAGTAGAGGTATTAAGTAATCTTCTTTATAATGAAGATAAAGTTATGTATATTCCTTCTTTGGATAATGGAGGGGATATAATCTCTAATTCAATTTGTATTCCTAAGGATGTTAAAATTTTTGATGTTTTAAATCAATTAAATGAGGATGGGGAGATAGTTTGCATTGAAAATGAAGACATGGCATCTCCTATTATTTTAGTTATCAAAAATGTAGCAGGTATTGATTTCTTGGATAAAGAAGTAAAAGTTATGAATGTCTAGTAGGATACAAAAGATGGCAATTCTTCAAATGTTAATAAGAAAAGTTAAAATAAACTCAAAGGTTTAAGCCCTATAAAATTGGTTTCAAGAAGAAGGAGATTAGATTGTGATCTAAAGGAGATGGTGGGGATATCATCCCCTCTTGTTTAATGATGTCTTCCACAGCTTTTTATAATTTTTGTGGAGTTAGGAAAAAGAAAGCTTCCCTATATCTCAAGGAGGTAGTGAAGGGCAATGATATTTTATTGATTGAATGCTTGAAACTAAATTGACATTGATTGATAGAAGAGATGTTGATTTGCTGATTTGTAATGAATTGGATTACTTTCATGTTCCTTCTGAAGGTTTGTTATGAGGCATTATGGTTTTATGGAAATATAACATGGCTTCTTTTAATGTTTTGGAATCTTCTCCCCAATTTTTAGTTGGAGAGTTAGATGATATTAACAAAGGAAATAGGGAATTACTTATGTCTATGAAAGTAAGGATGTTTATAGAAGGAAGGGACCTTAGGTAGAGATTGAATTTTCATTCGATATAGGACTTGCCTATGGTGGTGGGGGGAAATTTGCTCTGTTTGTTATCCAAGGAAGATAAGAAGGGAGGGAAAATTTTTTCTTTATCCCTAGGACCTAAAGAAATTGAAGCCTTTTTTAGTCACAGTGATTTACATGAGCTTGGTACATCTGTCCTAAGTTCACTTGGTGCAACAATAAATCTGGTGCTGAAAGGATACTTGAAAAGCTAGATAGATGTTTTTTAAATTTTGCTACAATTAACTTTTTCCACCAAATGGTTGTCAGGCACCTAGCTAGAATTACTTAAGATTATTGTTCGATCCTTTTAAACTTATTGGAATTCAACCCTTTGTATATGAAGAATATTAAATTTGAAGATGTTTGGGTTTCAATCCCAGCTTCAGTTATGGTGGTGAGGGAGGCTTGGAAGAAGAATACTTTTGGAAGTCTCTCTCAAGTTCTAAATTATATGATGAGAAGGGCTCAAAAGGCTTTGTTTTTTTGGAGCAAACCCAAGTTTAAAATCTAAAATCATTCAAAGGATAGACTTAATAAAGAAATATATGAATTACAAGTTAAGGAAGCCGATTTTTGGACTCTCTCGGTTGAAGAGAATTGGGCATTAAAAGCTAAAATAGATGAATTGAATTTAACCATGGATCTATTATGCACATGGTGGAGGTACGAGCTAAGGTCAAATGGCTAGTGGAAGGTGATTGAAATTACAAGTTTTTTTAAGCCTTTTCTAATGCAAGAAGAAATTCAACTTCATATAAAATATCAAAGATGAAACTGGGATGGTGGTCGAAGATCGACATCAAATTGATGATGTTTTGATTTACTTCTTTAAAGAAAAATGGAAAGAGAGAATCTACTTAAATGATGGATAGCCTAAACTGTGAAGATGTTTGAATGTAGAGGATATTTTAATGTTGAACAAAGATTTCTCAATGGAAGAGGTGGAGTCTCTAATCAAGCATGCTGGAGAGAACGTAGCTCGTTGGAATGATGGTATTTCCTACTCATTTATTAAATCCTATAGGGCCATTATAAAAGAAGATTTTTGGAATGTGGTTAACCACTTCTTCTATTCCAGGGAAATGTGTAAAGAGTGAAAAGAGACTATTATAGTGCTGATCCCAAAGGTAAATAGTTTTATGTCTCCTTAAAACTTTAGAACCATTAGTATTTTCAAAATCATTTATAAAGTAGATGCCAAGAATAGAAAGTTGCTTATTATCCCAAAGTTGATCTCTTAAAAACAAGTGGCATCTCTAAAAGGATGGTCGCTTTCGGATCATGTTCTTATTGCCCAGGAAATCTTCCACAAGTTTGGGAATTTTTAATCTTCTAAAGGTTTAGTCTCCTTCAAAATTAATATGGATAAAGCTTATGAATCCACGGGGTGGCCCACTTTGGTGAAAGCTTTAGACTATATTTCTTTTTCTACAAAAGTTTCAAATTTAATTATGGAATATGTGCACAATCCTTCCTTCTTTTTATTAAGAAATGGCAATTTTTCTAATTGGAACAATGCATGAAGTGGTTTTTTGACTCTTATCTAAGCCACTTTATTAATTTTCCTTTATCACCCTTCTTGTTTAATATTTGGTCTCAACTCTTATTGAATGCATTTTTACAAAGAAGAGAGGATATTGGAGTTTATATTTGTCCAAAGGGTGAAAATATTTCTCACTTACTCTATGCAAATGACATAATAATCTTCTCTGAGGCTAGGTTGAAGATGGAGAAGGAGGCTAAAGTATTTTAATGGATTTTTCTACTTGGACTGGACAAAAGGTAAACATTAGTAAATCGAGTATTTTGTTTGGAAAATCTACAAAAAGATGGGAAAGAAAAGCTATTTCCTGTATTATGAATTTCAAATCAGTAAAGGAATTCTCTTATTTGGGTATAAAATATCTTTGAGAAAACTAGTTAGAGCATATTTTCAATTCCATATAAACAAAGTGTTGAGAATGCTTAACATTTGCGTTGGAAAATTCATTTCTCTTGCTGGGAGGTTAACAATTCTCAAATCAGATTTGCTTTCTTTTCCAAGCTTTCATTCTACCCTTTCATTGATTCTGAATACTACTTTGAATTAAATGGATAAGCTGTGCAGAAGCTTCATCTAGAATAAGAAGGATGGAGTTCTTGGGCTTCATTATGTTAACTGGGATTCTTTGTGCAGACCAAAGATTTATGGAGGCAAAGGATTATACTCCTGTTAAAAAAAAAAAAAAACTTTACTGTTAAGAGCCAAACTTGCTTGGAGGTATAGTCCAGACGAAGATTCATTGTTACACAAAGTTTTTTGCCAGAAATATTGTTCTATTTTTTATGTTGGTACTTCGAAGAGAGCTTGTTATGTTTCTTGGAAATTAATTATTGATGGATGGAAATTTTTTACACCAATTGTTAGATGGATTAATTCTAATGGTGAGACTATTGATGTCTTCAAAGATACTTGGATTATGGATAAAAACATTGATAGATGGCCAATATTTGTAGTATTACAAGGGAATAGTGAAGTAACACTTGACATATTTATTTCCAACGGTTGTTGGGATGTAAGGAAATTGAATGAATTCTTTGGGAAGGATCTTTTGGATCTTTTTAGGAAGATTCAAATTTTATCTGATATTTTAGAAGGAAAAATATATCTTTTTCAACAGAATTCAGATAAGTCTATTTCCTCATTGGCAGTTGAAGCAATTGAACAAGATTATTCTTTTTTCAAAAATAAGTCTTGGTTGAAAATATCCAAACTTATTCCACGGGTGGAAACCTTTTGGTGGAGAATTATCAACAATGCAATTCTTACCTTCTAATTCTTATCATATAAAATATTGCAAGGGAATGATTATTCTCCTAGGGGCTGTGGTGAAATCAAAGAAATTGATTACATTGTAATAAGATGCAAGAAGATGAAAGATGTAGTTCAACAAATAAATATATGGGGGTTTTGAAATTCTTGCTTTTGAATATTTTGAAAACTAGTGTAAATGGTCGGATAATTAGAATCATTGGTTTGTAAATTTATTTTGTAACACTGTATGGTGAGATAGAATGCAGCCCTTTGGTGACTGCGTCTAATTTTGTTAGTTTTGCTATAATTTCAAACTCTTATAATTGTTTTAACTTGGGTATCTCAAATGTTAATCGGCCTTTTAGGTTATTGGATAATCATTGGCATCCTCCTCCACCCAATTTGATCAAAATTAATTTTATATAGATATTTATAGTTGTTCGGTCCAACTGCACCAACGCCCACTCCCTAAAGACGCACTCTTTAGGTATTGTACTATACCCAAGTGAATATCTTTTTCTCCCACAATAATACGGAGAAGCACAAACCCAGGAGTGGCAAAGTACCTTCATCCATTTTCACCCTCCTTATGAACAAGTGTCCTTTCACACCCTGTAGGTGTTGGAAGAGTACCATTATCCTGTTTACCCTCCTCATGATAGTAGAGTGCAAGCATCCCTTCACACCCTCTTGGTGTCGGTAAAGTGCCATCATCCATTCTCACCATCTTGGTGATGGTAACGTACCAGGACTCCTTTGAAAATCGTCTTCTAATAGTTTTCAAAAAAATAGGGAAGAACTTTGAAGAACAAGCAAGAGATACTCACCATTGGGAAACCTTGTGAATCTTCCAAAAAATCCCTCTTAAGAGAACTCTTACTCTGCAATCCCAATAAACACTCCTAAAACACTTTCCAAGTGCACTCTCTAAAGAAATTTGTAGTGGGAGTTCTCTCATAGTCAGTTTTTCGAACTCTTATATATTAATGATTGGAAAATCCATCTAGAAAAATAAAATTTTAATTTGTCCATCTTAGATCGTACAGTATGATCACACAACTTACATAAAAATAGTATAAAAGAATCTTTGTATGATATTGTACGAACAGATTTCATACTCTAGAGGTCGTATATATGAACTACCATGATATAAAATGAACTATTCAAAACTTAATAGATTTTCCTAGTATAATCAGTATGAAAGTATTTCATATATTGGTCGGCATACTATAAGAAACTAATATCATGTAGTACAATAACTTTTACCAAATCATGCTTTATTTCCTATGAAAAATGGATGAGTCCATTCCGTACTCAAAAGTCATTCGTATGAAACTAATTTCATACAGTACAAAGAGTTAAAGAAATTTACCTGTATGTATGGATGAACGGGTAGACACCCATTTCTTACTGTAGATGTCATATGTACAAAACTCATTTTGTACATTATGATTATTTCACAAAATGGTGAATTTGTTTCAGACGAATAAGTATGTAGCCATTATATACTCTGGATGTCATCTGTACGAATTTAAATTCATACAGCACAAATAATTAAAATAAAAATTTTGAAGGAATGATTCGAAGAACTACTTTCTATAGAAACATTTAGGTCAAATCATCTCTTATGAACCCATAATTGTATAGTACAATTAGTTTTAAAAATACAAGTTTTTGTGTAACTTCCCCAGTGTGTGTGTACACAGTTACCCAATTACAATCACACTCTCTCAGACTCAAGAAAAATAGAAAAAGTACAAACTTCAATTATAATAAACCCTTACCTAGTGTGTCTTGAAGTCTTCAGCAGTCTGGAGTATGATTTTCCTGAAAAATTAGTACACATAAACAACACAAACAAAATTTCAAATATATTTTAGGAGAAACAATAATAAACACAATAAGATTTTGAAATCCTCAAAAAAAAACATGAGACATAAAAACATAGTTTTTAAAACTAAGTTGCAATAATTGCAACACCACCAAGCAACTAAGGATGATGAGTAGAGTAGATAACTTGAATCCTTTCTTGGAGCAACCTTTGTGAACCCCTCAGAAACCCCCCTAACAAGATTCTCTCTCTCTCTCTCTCTCTCTCTCTCTCTCTCTCTCTCTCCCAAGCTCTCCTTCTCCTTCTCTAAGGTCTCTCAGATCGAGATAATAACAAAAGATTTTTCAAAGGACAATTAATTAAGTTTAAATAAAAGAACTCCAAAATAATCCTAATTTTTAACTTTTTATTGAATATTGTCCAATATAATCAATTGATCATCCTATACAATTACTTCAAATCATCCCTTCCAGCTAGGATGATCTGGGTTTCCTATATGATTATGACATAAAGTTTGTTCTAATGGTCTAGGATGAATTATATATCATCCTATACGATTAGGTCAAACATACACCTTCATCCAGAAGATAGTTTTGAACATCCAAGAGATAAATTTGGATGATATGTTGAAATTTAACTTTTCATCCAAGAAGATTCTACAATTTTCTTGTATGATTAGTTTAATAATCTAGCACTATCGCCTAGCAGATTGTTCGAGATGTCCAAAAGATTTATGAGAATCATCCAATACGATTCTGTAATCATCCACGATGATATGATCAATGAAGCAAATTTTAATTACTCTCCTAACCATCATATCAATTTAGGCATGATTACCTTTCATCATCTAAGATTATATTTATTATCTGGGTTAATTAGAAAAAAATGAAATATAAAAAATATGCCTAAAATATGATTGGCTATTTGATTTCATGCATAACTTGTCTTCCTAGCTGATCTAGATTATCTGGTATGATTAGTTAATTATCTCATTTTAGCAGGATCATTAATTAGTGTTTATATTTTTAACTAGTCATCCAAGATGATTTGAAATCATCTTATACGATATAATCAAAAATAGAAAAAACTCTAACTCACAAAATTTCTCCCCCTGAGTGTATCTGTGCAAGATTACTTAGCATCATGATCAACCACAATACAATTGACTCGATAAAAGATAGAAAATGCATTTAAATTAAAATTACAGACTTGTCTCAATCCTTGTCTACCCAATCTTGAGCTAGCATGAGAGTGAGCTTGTGGACCTTAAATGTTGATATTAAATAATGGAAACATATATATAACAAACTTCAATTTTTAGGAGATAGAATTATAAATAAAATAATAATATTTGATATTATCAAAATTTACACGACTTGTGCCTTGATCTATAATAATGAATATGCAATAGAAAACTTTCATGGCTCCGACGAGTGTGTTATGGGTAAACACATGATGCCTATGGATATTGCGCAGGCCAAATGATAAACCCAAGTTGAAACCCAATCCATTGTTAGCAATTAGATATAGTTGATAGGGTTATATATTTATAAAGATGCCCAGTAAATACGCACATGGGCCCCAACGAGCAAGTTTTATTTACACATATGACATTAGAGGATACTGCACGAAATAAGAAATGAACATAAGTTTAAGCTCAATCCTTTTATGTTAACGGGATGAGAGTCAAGACAATTTGAACCATTAAATACATATACAATAGTGACTTTGACTGGGCTATTTCCTTAAAATGTTCATATTAGTCTTTGTAAGCTTATAATCAAGAAAATGTACCAATAAAGGCATCAAACCAGTAATAAAGTTGATTAACTATAAGAAAAAAGATAAAATTCATAAAGTTTAAGAGTTAATTATTAAAATAAACCCTAAACACCTACATGGGTGCCAAAGAGAATGTAGTATTTATACACGTGAGATCTTAGGATGCCGTACTAGTCAAGAAATGAATTTATGTTCAAGTTCAATCCTTCTCTTTGATAGGATGGGAGTCAACCCAACTTGAAATAATGAATGAATGTACGATTGTGATATCGACTTTAATATTTTTTTCTATATGTTCATATTAGGCCTTAAAGGATTATAATCATGAAAATTCTCAAGTAAAGGCATAAAGCCAATGGAGAACATGATTCTCTATTGGCAAGTAGACAAGGTCTACCTGGTTAAATCCATAATATACAATTTATCATTAATTCCCTAATGTTGGTTGTGTTGAACATAGATACACCGAAGGTGTTAATTCTAAACATTTAATGCCGCAAAAATACCAATGAAAGCTCAATATTCCATGAAATTCAAAAATCCAAGTATTTAAAACTTAAACTAACCATTAAACATTTATAGAGAAACCCATCCACCCTCCACAACAGTTTGCTAAGGTGGATAAATCTAAAAATCATTTCAGCTCATAAAGAACTAATATTTGGTCAAGAATATTACTAGGATTCATTCTCAAATTTTGTTTTTTCAGTGAGGATTTGGTATAGGTCCTCTACATGGAAATTTTCCAGCTAAATGACATTTCTAGTAAAATGTTATGACTAGGGCCTTCTAAACCAGATGGTTTTTCACCAAATGACATAAATGAATTATGGTTATGGCCACAACTCATATGCTCCACAATAATAAAAAATCTATAAGAAATAAATCAATAAAATATGATTGATAGGGCATGAAACCCTTCATTATCTAAGGTGGATTAAAATTTAACCCCTTAGAAAATATTAACCCTAGGTCTATATGGCACCCTTAAATGATGCAACCTATGAGTGCTGACAACAATCCTTCTATCACCTTTGTTTGACTACCTCCTCTTACTAAGTAAACCAGTTAACATGATTACCTGGTACTACAGTACCATGGGATGTTAATCAGGTTTATTATTAATCTCTCCACCATCGGCTTTAAGTGCAAGTTAGTAAATCCTTAGAAAATCAAAACTCATGCTACTACTATATGCCAAATACCTTATATCTCTACAAATCTATTTTATGACTAGCCTTAATCAAAAGTTTTCTCTCATTATCGGGTGGGGTAGTTAACTATAAGGGCTTGTGCCTGTTGGAAACCCAAATTTAGATCATTAAGCCTTTCCAAAATGAGGGAAAAATCTATAGTTGTGTCTTATCTACAAACCCATTTTGTCTTACAAAAATTTAACTTGTAACTTAATTTGTTAAAACTCCTCTAAAAGCAAAGAAGGCCGGGTGTGAATTCCTTGTTCCCCCCCCCCCCAACACACACACACAAATGGATGTTTAACTTGAGTTTCTCGAGGGAAAGGAGGTTTTAGATCCCTGCGGAGTTGTGGGTTCCTAAGGTTTGTTTTTTTGGTTAAAACCCACTATAGGGGTCTACGCGTTAATATAAAAAATTAGTACATGGTCCTTAAAGGGACCTCCAGCTCCCTACTGCTCAAACGAGCTACAAAAAGAAATTAAAAAGCCTACGAGCTCGAAGTTTGTACTAGCAAAAAGTATAATGAAACCTAGATACATGCTATGGTGCACAAGAATGGGCACCCAAAAAAGATCAAAGATCCAAAAATGAATGACCTGATACAAATTCCCTTATGAGATGCAATCAATATACTCACCTGCAAAAGACGGACACAAAAAAACAAGATATACCAAAAAGGGATATAGAAAAAAAGAAGCATATAAGGAAAATATAATAGATGTTCTTGCACAAAAAACTCCAAAAAGTAATGCAAGAACCAATCCAGCAACTCTTATCTCCAAACAAACAACTACAAAAATAAAAACACAAATAACAATATACCATGCAAACATGATCACCAAGGAGACAAACTATAGATGGAAGGCTAAGCCTGAAACAATGGAGGCAAAATAAATCCACAAAATACCCCAAGAAAAAAGGGTACCCAAGGCCAAACACCAATCCTCTAAGAGTATAACCATAATAACAATAATACAAGAAGCATATACCAAAAACACTATAAGCAGAGTAGTACATATCAAAGCAATTAAAACACAAATCCTAAACCAAAATAGAATGACCAACCCACTAAATAGCACCAACCCAGCCATGCACGAGACAACACCCAGCAAACTACAACAAAACCCTCCAACAAATTGTAAGCCAATGGCAACTAGCAACACCAAATAAATTGAAGCTAGTAAAATGCCCATATGATACCATAAAAGGAAAAATTGAGCAACAACCAAACCTCCACCTCAGACCAACCATAGGACCAAAAGATAACCAGCCAAGAGAATAGTGAGAAAGGCGACCAGAACAGAGTGCACCATCAGAATCCCTACAAGGAGAAGCAGAATCCAAACCAAATGGTTTAGCAAATACCCACCAAAAGAAACCAACCAACCCAGATGGTAAGAGAAAACCTGCAACCACCAGGCAACAACCAACAAAAACCAACCCCAACAGAATTAATGAAACACATAAAGAAAACTAATCTCATTCAATTTTAACAGACCTCTAATATGAAGAGGAAGGTTAGGAACAATGAATCCTCCAAGGACTCCAAATCATAACCCCACTTGACAAAACCAAGAGCTCAAGCATTCCCTTCCAACTTAATAAAAGAAAAGGTACAATTAAACATACTTAACCACTAATTAATATACCTCCTCATGTAAAACATAATAGAAGAAAAATAGTATCCTTGCTCAAATAAGAAACCTAATAAAAATGAAGAAAAATAAACTCAAGCATAATATTTTTGATATCAAGAGAAAAATAAAGATTCAACCCATATAGGACAGTATAGATAATAGCCTCATTCAAATCATAGTTGTAAAAGGGACCAACAAATCCCACACTACATTTGCCATTAGCATCTCTGATGATACCACCACAACCCACCCTAGTATTAATTCTAACATCTTCCATAATAAGCTTAACAAAATTAACCAGAGGCTTCATCCATGAGGTAAACTTAGGGGAATTGTTGGAAACATCCCCCACCCATGTAATACTTAAATCCTCCATAGCAAAAGCAGAATTATTGAAACTCTCAGGCATAAGAATTTTAGCAGAGAACATGGAAACCAACTTTTCTTTAATTATTTAAATAATTCTAATGTGATTCATAACCACCCTGTTGAAGCGACAATTATTTGTATACAACCATAAAACCCAAAAAATAAGAGAGGGAATAACGTTCATTTTATGACCTCTGGACTTATCAAATTAAGAGTTAAGAAAAGAAAAGATCGAAGTCTTAGCATTAAAATAGTTTAAATGTAGGATATCATTAAAGTACATCCAAACTTTAACAGCACAAGGGCCAGAAACAAACACATGATGCATATTGTCCAATGGATAACAACATTAACATTTAAAAGGAAAGATAAAACAATGTTTATTCAAAATATCATCAGTAAAAATAAACTTATGTAAAGTACGCCAAACAAATATGGAAACCATAGACGGGATACTTTTATGCCAAATCTTTTTGAAAATCTTAGTGTCTTCCTACTTAGTATGATAAGATTGTCAAACATCCTTTAATCTAAATTTACCATCTTTAGATAAAGCACACATCTAACATAAAGATAATAAAAGTTTTAATGAATCAGTAAAATTTTCTGAATAATAAAATTAGGCAAAACATTAGATAGTTTGTCAACGTCCCAACCATACTCATTAACTTTAAAAAACAAAATATAAGTAGTATTCAAAATAGAGTCAATGGAATGACCCCCCATCCAACGATCCAACCAAAAGAAAATATTACCACAATCGAGACCCCAACTAATACTCGGCTCAACAAACCACTTCACTTTTGAAAGATGATGCCACACTTTACAATTACCTTTACTATAACAGCACAAGGACGGATGCTTCGCACCACAGTACTTAGCATTCATAAACTTAGCCCAAAGACACAAATTAGCACAAGAATTATACAATAACTTTAAGGAAAAGGAAAATTCCAGGTCCTTCAGAGTCTTACAACCCAAAGCCCCTTCAGCCAATGTGCCACAATAATTGTCCCAAGAAAACTAATGAATTTTAAAATTGGATCTAGCCCATATCCAAATTTTTTTTTTAAAAATCCTTTAAATCCTGTTACAAACTACTGGAGAGGGCAACAAGGTTTGAAAACTGTAAAAAGAAATAAAATAAAGGATATTTTTAATAAGAGTTAACCTACGACCAAAGCTTAAAAAATTAGAATCCCAGGATAGGAGTCTGTTATGAATAACAAAAATTAAATCATCAAAGAGGGAAGAAACCTTTCTACCCTTATAAAGTAGAACAACAAGGAACCTTATGAAATAAAGACACGCTTTTTTTATTTTAAAGGTATGCAAACATGACTGAAAAGAGTTAAAATCTTAATACACCCAATACGCTCCAAAGAAACCTTATTAGCAGTAATAAAGACATACTTATTTTTATTCAAAGCAATGCCACTAACGGATTCAAACTGAGTGAAGAAATATAAAAGCCTTTACATCCTATTTAAAGAAGCATTCGTAAAGATAATAAAAGCATTAGTAGAGCATAAATGAGAAATGTTAAACCCACCAAAGGTTATAAAATAAAGACTAGGAACCTTATGAAATAAATCAGCAAGCCCTCTAAACAGATACTCCGTAGTAATAATATAGATAACCGGAGAAAGAGGATTCCCTTGCCTCAGCCCATGAGAAGCCTTAAAGAAACCATTAGCTTTATCGTTGATAAAGATTTCAATTCAAAGCTTAATGAGATTAATAAAATGGGAACCAAAACCAAATAACTTCAAAGTCTCATAAAGAAATTTCCAATTAATATTATCAAAAGCGTTAGCAATTTTAAGTTTCAAAATCATGTTCCCACCTCTAGTTTTAATATCCAAATCTTGGAAAAATTCTTGAGCCAAAGGAATGTTATCAAAAATAGAACACCCTTTAGCAAAACTCATTTGTAAGGGGGAAATATTCTTAGGCAAAAGAAAAGATAAATGATTCATCAAAATTTTTAAGATAACTTTATAAAAAAGAGGAGCTCAAACTAGTGGGCCTAAAATCTTTCCAAGAAGAACAAGAATTACTCATAAGAATAAGAAAAATAAAAGTATCAGTAAAAAACTTAGGGATAGTATTACCTTGTAAAATATCAATAATAAAAGAGAAAATATCAATACCAATGACATGCCAAGTTTTTTTGAAAAAAACATAGCCATGAAACTTTCAAGATCAACAACCGACTCACTGTTCAGAACAAGGAAAATATCCTTAACTTCCTCCAAAGAGGGATATTTAGACAGTAAAACTTTATAATAATGAGAAATAAGAAAAGGAACAATATTAGATTGTTATTTGCATCAATTATGGTGTTCGAATGAAGGATAAATAACTCTTTCAAAATAATCTAATGAATTTCCTCGACCTCGTAGGGTAAGCCAATGAAGGATTACTCATTATTTTATCCATCAAAAGTCATATGATTAGCTCATCATAGCTATTAGAGGTAATAGGAGCAAAGAAATGATTTATTTCCTATGATTTCTCATATACCACAAAATGGAGAGAGTTTAAAATTTTATTAGAAATTGTTAGAATTTTCTAATCTTAATATGTGTAGCATATTACTTCAAATTCTGATTTAATAAATATAATTTGAGTATCGTTTGATGTTTCTTTAGAACCTGAGAAGTTATAAACAATAGTTATTATCTCATATTAGTTTTCACAACACTATTGACTTCATTCCAAGCCCTTATGAAAACTTTCATCTTTAGGGTGGATATAATCAAACTAGTCATGGGAATACAAGTTCAAATATCTATGAAGAATCATGTGTTTAGTTTATTCAATCACGTGAAAATTTTTTTAATTGAATTTCCATAAAAATGATAAAAACTGATATTATCTAGATTAACATTCATCATTCTAGTTCTAAATGTTGATCTTGACAATACAGAGGTAAACGAGGAGGGGGCTCTCATTCCCTTGGTTGCGTCTATTTTATGCATTGGAGATGTCAAGTAGTCTCATAATGTTGGTTATGGCCTTTTTAGTTGAGCTGTCAAAATTGCAAAAAGTAGATAATGATAGCTTCATATATAGAAATTTGTATTTTTATTCATTGATAACATATATTTTTCACTACAGGTGAAATGCCTATTTTTTCATTTGCCCAAATGCCCTAAATCCATGAAAAATAATTGCTTTTTGGTAGATTTTTTTTTTTGCTTGTGAAATGCACATAAAAAAGTGGTCTACTATGGAAATTATCTGCTGGAAAATATTTTAACATTGTACTTGAAAATTTTTAACATAACCATGAAACAAAAATTTTATATTTTGAGTCAAATTACCTAAAAATATTATGTTGGTAATTTTTACAATTTTTTTTCTTTCAAAATGGAAATAGGGATATGCATCATAATTTCACTAGTAATATCTATTCAAATGTTTGATGACCAACTTATATAAATTTTGATGGCACCTGTCGACAAATTTTTTGGCAAAAGGTACTTTGGAAATTTTGCCAGTAATCCTGGAGGACAATGATTGTCAAAAATAGAATACCAAACTCATCATATCATTATTTTTTGACAATTTTTCAATCAAAAATCCATTGAAAACTTGCAGTAAAAAAAAGCCACCTTGCCTAAATTATTGTAAAATAAAATTTATACAATAAAAATTATTCAAAATAGCTCATTTCAATATTTCTACACTAACATTTCAACATTGGCAAGAATATTAATGCTAAAGTTATTACACATTCATATCAAAGCAAATGTTCAAATAGTTCTACTATAAATGTTGAGTTCTTGTAAAAGAAAAACTCAACATAAAAAGAAACAAATGTAGTCTAATTATAACCTGGATCGTCATTCTCTTTTGTCAATGTTGGTTGCTTTCCACAAATTGCCCCCCATTTTTGACAACTCCATCAATAAGCAACTTAGCTCCATATCCATCTCAGCTTGTAATTTTCAAATATTTTCTTGTTATAATTTCTAATATCCATATCACACCTGAGTAATGAAGACCTACATATAAATAGATTAATTCATTTTCTCCATCTAATAATAAATATGTTACTTAATAACATTGAAGGAATTTCGAAACATCTTTGTAATCTCTCTAAAAGAATATTAGATATACAAAACATATCATGATAGCTTATTATAAATTTTAGAGGTTAAGTGATATTTAACATAAAATAAAAAGTATTAGCTCCATGATGATCAGATATAAATACTATACATAAGGCATGTATTATATGATTATGTCGATATGAAATAAAATGAAATTGAGGGTTGGCATTGGGCAATATAAACCTTTAAAGCCTAAAATGAAAGCACAAAAAATTAAAATAAAGATATTTGAAATGTCTTGAAGTATCAAATAGCGTATCAAATAAAAGGTTTGTACTCTAAGTTTTCTTTTTTCATTTTATTATCCTGATTAATCATAGCCAAGATGGCTGGGTTATTTTGTTTTGGTAGAGCTACAAGAATTTTAGTAAGTAGTTATTGGATTCATTAGCTTCCATAGCTAGTTTGATGTACTGGTGAAGAGTTGAGTGCGATTTTCAATGTTGTTTGAGTTGCATTTTTTCTTATAATGTGAAATAAAAAACTTGAGATAATGACCATATCGAGAATAACTCCCTTTTTTTTAAGATGTCATTTAATCCCCTAATATATCATGCAACAACTTTAATATGGGACTCATTAAGATTGTTCCATCCACTCAACCTATAGAAAACTTCTATAAAATCACTTACCAAACAATCCCCATGCACATATTGCTAATATTTTTGGTGAATTATTGGCTCAAAATTAGTATGATAGAAATGAGCCCTCAAAAGATATTTCATCTCATACCAACTACAAATCCATCATTTCCCTTCTCCCTGTCTCATTCTCAACAATTGTGCTCACTAAGCACTAGCACCTTCTCCCAACCTACAAGCAACATACTTCACTTGTTTGTCCATTTCAACCTCCATGTACTTAAAGAAGATCTTAATGACACATTCCTAGTCCTAATTGTCTACGATGAGCAAAAATCCATCAAAGAACAAAATCAGTGCAATGGTATCATAACGCTGCTCTGAGTCAATATCATAGAGAGCTTGTTAGAGATATAAAGTTTCTCTTTGATAATGACAGGGACATATTTTTTTTAATTGGACACACAAATTATTATTTTTTTTTATTTTATCAATATTTCTTCAATAGCTATTTATAATTTTAGATTCAAAAATTTTAGATGGTTCAAAATTTAATTTCTTTTTTATATAAAATTCTTTTTATATAATTGAAATTATATTATATATTAAAACTAAAAATTATTTCACGTGAGAGCATTAGTTTGCTCATGCCCCCTTAATTCAAAGTTTTATTTTACTATCAAAGATTAATGTTTTTGGAACACATCAAAGTAAATCACTGATCAAATAAGTTGCAAAATTTCATTAAGAAGTTCATAAAGGGCTTTAATGTCGACGCCTTATGCCCCACTTACTGATCCTAAGCTGCAGATTAAAACTTTTTTCTTTTTTGGATGAACATATGCTTGAGAATTGTACAATAAAGATGGATGAACATACATATACATGATGCATGCAGATAGTGGTGGAGTAAGATTTTTTTGTAGGGGCATAATTTTTTGAAAAAAATATTATTTAAAATTATAAAAATGTAAATCACATAATTGATCATTATGCGACACTCATTAATCTATTGGTTGAGAGATTTTGCTATCAACTAGAGGCCATGTGTTCTAAAGTTATGTAAGTGATTAGTATGTGAGAGACAAATGTTGCACTGTTTGAGGCATTTTGGATTAGTCATGTCAAAGCATTAAGGTATTAAGTTCTATTGCTCAATGGGTTGGCTAAACTCACAAGACAAATGCTTCCATTTACCATACAAAACCAATAATAAAATTGAGGCCAAAATGAGAATAAAAAAGACCGAGTTGAAAAAAAAATTGATGATTTTACTTTTTAAAGGTCTTACATTGAACAAAAATCATCACAATAAGTAATCATCATTATTTTTTAAGTATAACTATTTTATGAAGAAAGATAACATTTTACCTGCAATAATTAAAATTTTATACTCCAACAAATAATGTCATGATTCTCCCTTAGTTATAAAGAAAATAAGAACATTAAAATGGTTTTTCTAAACTCATATAAAGTTTCTTTTATTTGATATTTAATTATTTCATAAAATTTTGATACAATTGAACCTTTTTTTTTACCACATTTATTTCCCCGCACGCCCCAATTTTATGACAAATATAATGAAACATATTCATTATATCTTCATAAATACATTACATTTAACTCAATAAGCTCAATTGATCCATCACTAGCTACAACCACTAGCCCTAAAGCCAATTTGTGAGTTCCCCACATCATAGACTACATCGATCCTGCGTTGCTGAATACTACCAATAATGACAAGCTTATTATCATCCTCATTGTTAACTATTGCTAAGCACCATTGAGATTTACTGGCATGATAAATTATCCCTGAGAAATCCAAGTTAACTACCACTTCGCCTTCAAAGACAAAAGAAATATCTGGAATCAGCACCTGCTTGAAGTTAGTGAGGTCATAGCATGTGTCAAGTTTAAATATTGGTGGTGCCATCGGATAATTGGACCATTTTTTTCTAAAAATTCTACGTAGGGCGAAGTAGGTAGTGGGTGGCAAGTGACTAAATGATGTGCCAGAGTCCAAAATAGTTCTAGGGCTACTAAATATAGTAGGTGGAAGGTCAAGCCTTTCACCCCAAATAAAAATGGCAGTGAGATTGAGGAAATATAAGGATGGCAATTTTGGGTTTGTTAGCATTGGTGTGTACTTTACATCAATACCTGGACTACCTAGTTCGAGATATCCAACTTTGTCAGCCCCTGATGGTAGACAATATGCGAATATATTATTATACATAGATGTTTGGGAAATAATTGAAAGAGTCCCACGGCCAAGGCCCAAGAACCCATCCATGTGTCCATAAGGACCAGTGTTATTATCTCCACAGCCAAAGTGGAAATTTGGTATATTATCATTGGAGAATTTTAAGGTGTCATTAATGAGGGAACCTTTAGTAAAACTACGGTCAGCATATCTTACCTCGTAGAGACAGGTGAAGGTAGAAGAGCAACCAAATCGAGGGAGTTGGGTACAATAGTTGGATATGCATTCGATGGTGGTGAAGGTGGAGGATTGGGTTGGGTCATAAAATGGATTTATTTGGTTATGACAATTAATGCAAGGGACACATTGGGTCCAGGTGAGATCACTACCAGTGTCAAATGTAACTGTAAAGTTCTTGGTAGGGGTGCCAAGTCCTATATTGACGATATAGCTTAAGACACCAATAGATGCACCAAAAATTGCTGGAACTCCTGCAAAAAGAGAGCGACCAACAAGGTTGAGGTGAGTGGTGGTGTTGGCAGCCTGGTGATTGATGTAGTCAACACGGGCTTGGTCCTGATGGAAGAGATCCACATGTGATGGTTTGTACTGGCGTGTCCAAGATGAGCATGGGCCTTGCGGGTGGACCACATTTAGCTTGGAAGAGCTCGTGCCTGTTACAATTCGAACATCTAGTTAATGTAATTATTGAGTTTTTTTATCTTTTCCTTCACTTTTGAGCTTGTTATATCAATCAAATGAGCTTATACTTATGATATCTATAAAAAAAATCCTAATTGCTGATGATTTATTTTTATTCTAATTATTTTATTAAAAAATAATCTCCAATAAGGTATTAAGAAATAATTAAAATTGCTCACAAACTTTTATTTGGAATAGAGCAGGAGCTACTCGGCAACAATGACTTGATTTCAATGAAATGGTGTTCTTCGGCAAGCTCTCGCGTTGATACTAAAACAATTTTCTCTATTAGAAGCAAAAAGAAAAACATATTGAGAAGAGTAGAATATGAGAGTAGAGAAGTCCTCATGATAATAGAACTTTTAAGGTTTGCTTAGGATATCTTGGAGTAAACCAAGTGCGGGAGGGGTTTTATAGGTGGTGAATTATTGCGTATATTGGGGTTATTAGGTATTTAAATTAGAAGATAAGTCATTATTTTAAGGGAAGATAAGGTTGTTGGAGAAGATATCAAATGAGAGTTTTGACCTATAAAGGAGGAAACAAATGTCTATTTATTCAGCTTGTTCTTATATTACGAAATTGCTAATTTTTTCTCACGTTTTAGTTTTATTTGAAGTTTTAAATTAATTGCACTTTTGTCAATCCAAATTTTGTAAAAGGTGTCAGCCATTGTATTTTGCCCTCTATTTGATTAATTAAAAACCTAACAGCTAATGATGACTGTTAAAAACTTTGAATATACTTTTAGCTTTCCCATGGCATAACTTATTATTTTTTAAAGAAAAAAAAAGAATCCAAAAATTTTTTATAGTTTTCTAAGTGAGAATTAAGCTTCGGGCATAACTTAATTATTAATTAATTAATTGATTTTATATCCAAAAATTAAATTTTAAAAAACATGTAATATATTTAATAAAATAGAAATGTAACTGACAAATAGAACAAATTTTTATTTATGTGCTTGGGTTCTAGTGTTTGATACCAAATTTTTTTCTTTCACATATTGTGTTTTGGTGTTGTATATTTGAGTTGGAGATGGATAGAAAGATGAGCAACACAATGCTCTAGATGTCGACGCTATTATATATTTTGTCAGACTAAAGACATATAGTGGAGTCTCATGGCACTCTAAACCTGGAGTAGTAATATTACAAGTGGGGATGAACATTATGGCTTGTCAAAATTTTACACGACCAAAAAATCATCTTGAACCCGACTCAAATATATTTTTTGTTTGGGCTAATCCATTTGATATACTGTTCAGGTTCATGTTTGTAATGTTGTCCCATATGTAAAATTGGTTTAGGTTTATGTTTTCCCAAAAACTCAAGACAAAACCAGATTGCCCCGTTCTTAATCTCAAGTGACTTGTCACATTACATAGACACTAAGTCATCATGTCTCACTCACTACATCATCATGTCACTCACATTACTCTCTTATTACTACATGGTCATGTCACCACTGCCAGCCTAACACCATCCTTCCCATGTTGCAGATATAATAGTGGCACCATCTCACCCATATTGCCATTGCCTCCTGTCGCCGTCATCCCAGCCACGTTGTTGTTGCCTCTTGATGAGGGCGTTATTGCTACCATCATGGATCAATTCAAGTTAACCTGGTAACCTACATGACTCAGGTCTAGGTTCACAATCCTGACACATTTGTAAATTTAGGTTGAGTTTGTGTCAACCAATTCGAATCTGGGTTAATTGGGTTGGACTTAAGTCGACCCGTCAACCCATTTTCTCACCCTTACGGATAGTTTTATTTCTTGTTTTTCTTTTTTAACTTGCAGTATTATGCCCCTTGGTTAGTTTTTTTTTCTATTTATCTATTACGTGTAAATAATGACATAAGTAATAAAGAAAATATTTTTGACATTAATTTTTTTCATTTTTAGAATTTTTGTATTTAAAAATTTTCAAAATTTAATCCTGACTTTTTTTTGTTGTATTTTCTCTTTCTTATTTATAGATTCTATATGGTTTACTTTTCCAACACACCCTCCTGAAAGGATATTTCACTTAAAATAAAAGTGGCTATTTATGTGGGAAAAGGCTAATTGTAAATAGAAATAGTTGAGGCAATTCGTGCAATTAACAATAATAGATTTGTCACATAGATAGAAATCTAATGCAATTTTGTAATATGAAAACATTTCAAAAATAAAAATTTAAATGAACAAATTGTAGCAAAGATTAGACATAACTAATTTTATTTGATGTAGATTAAATGGACGTAAATAAAAAACTAAATATAAGAATTCATATTATGAATATTTAAATTATATTTTTCTTTGATAAAAAAACAAAATTATTAATTTTATCCATATAAGAAATTATAATTATTAATTATTTAGTAAAAAATAATAAAAAATTTTAAATTTGATCAAAATAAATAAGTGCAAAATAATCTAAAAAAATAATATATATTTACAAGTTTCTTAAATCTTCTTAACATCGATCAATAAAGTGGATAGGAAATGAACTTCTTACTATTTTAAATCGAAAGGTATTTATCGGGAAATGAGCTATTCCTTTATGCAAGTGACAAAAGAACATATTATAGAGAATGGGAGGATTGGGCACTTTTAGTTAGCTGAAAAAGTATAAACTTATAAGGTAGTGAATTTGCATCAAAAGAATAGCTAAGTTAAAATTATAATAATCAAAAGGATAGACATAATATAATGCGTCACAAAACAAATTAAAGAGGGGCAAGACTAATTAAATTATCAAATACTATAATTAAAAGAATTGGTATTTTACTTGAATCAATCGTGGAAGAAAACATCCAGGCCAGCCTTAAAAAATTATTACAAAAGAAATAAGCCAACAGAACTAGTCACAACGTTATAAAAATTTACTATTGACTGAGGCACTATTGAAAATAAATAATAATAAGATTTCTTCCTTCTACAACATTATAAGTATGTTCTTATACAATTAATAAAGGAATGAGTCAAACGACTTTTTAGTACTCCCACAATTGGCAAGTAATAATGATTAATCATAATTAAGAAATGATATCTCAATAATCAAATCATTTTCACCAAATTACACATTACTCTATAA
>NW_021319460.1:784328-853952 GCF_001605985.2 Dendrobium catenatum
GAATTTTGAAAGTAAAAAAATCATTTAAGCTTCATATGTTGAAAATTAATAGCACTTAATCAATATATCTCTAGTTTATATACGAAGCCAAGAAATAATTATAGAATATGTTACTATTTTTTCCTTATAATATAAAACAAAAAATTATATAAAGCTACCAATTTAAAAAAGAATTTATTTTCCATTTGGCTTTTATTTTCTATGTAAGCCTCGTATGGACTGACCATGAGTTAATTAGGTTTAGAATTTTAGAATTCTTACAAGCTAGGTGGTTATTGCACGGTCATAATGATTGGCTTGTTTAGAAATTGTTATGTAATACATGACAATTCTCATTTTATTGATTATCATGATAGAACTTATCATATGATGACATTATTCTCCAATCATTTTTGGAATTTGAAAAAATAAATGTATTATGCATGCAACCTCGTAAAAGAAGTTACTATAATCAATTACTATTATAAGATGCTATACAAATTAACTTTATAATTATCACCAATATTTATTTAATTATTTATATTTTTCCAACCCATGGAATATCAAATCATGTGAAAAATTTGGTTAGAAAGTCATAAAATAGTCCTTTGAGAGGGAGAAAATTTGATTAGCAAAGTCAGGCTTATCCAGTATTTCGAACAGTATGCCTACCATCCTTGCTTGAGGATAACCAAATAAAGCCAAATCGTGCAACATTTCATTCATCATCATCTCTAAGCTAATTCTTGAGCTTTCAATAGTACTAACATAATCTGGTAAAGGAAGTGTGGGTCTTGATATATTGACAAATATCATGAAAAACACCATGAAGTTTCCATCATTAAATCCATCAGTAGTCTCATCGCTATTTCTGTTGAGTTTTAGTCCGTTATAAATTCATCCAGAAAGAAACATTTTTCTTGTAGTGTTTTCCTAACAACCAAAATGTTCTTTTAAATGTGTTATAGCTCTTTCAAATTATTCATATGCTTTCTATGGTAATGAAAATTAAGAATGATTGTAAAATTTTCACAACATAAATTGTACATTTTTTTTAAATAAAAAATATAATCAAAAGAGCTCCAACTTCCAATATATTCTTAAAAACCAAAAATTATAAGTCTAGATAGATAAAGAATCTTTAAGAATAAAATATGAACCATTAAAAGCATTCAAGGTGAATCTGAAGCAATACAAGTAGCAATCTAAGAAGCATCCAATCCCTTTTTAGCTTTGAACTCAAACGATCCTTCTGCTTCATCCTCAGGGATAAAAATTTATTTAATAGATTTGGGAATTCAAATGCAATCACTGGACATAGTGTGATTAATGTGAATTCTCAATTTTGGTAAACAAAAATTTTCATGGGAATGACTCTATAGTGGGTGAGAAGAAGGATGCGAATGTGGATAAGGTGATTGGTGAAATTCCTACTAGAACTTTTAATGGGGTTAATGTTAATCCGTGGACTAAGAAGCCATATATCAAACTGGACTTTATGGATGAAGATATGGTTTTGTTAGATGATGGAAAGGCTGTTAAGATGAATGAAGAGAATGAGACTTTGAATTCAAACAATTTGTTGAATTCTTTGGTAAATAAGGTATTTTGAAAGGAATTACCATCCCGTATGGTGGCATAGGAAGTGACCAGGCAATAGAGTCAATTTGGAAAATTTCATTTTACTTCTCTTGGAAGGGGTTGGTTTTTATGTTCTTTCAATTCACATTAGATGGTCGAAACTATTCTTTCAGGTGGCCCATGGTTTGTGAATTGGCATATAGTTTGTATGGAAAAATGGACTTCAGATTTTTCTCATTTGTTCATGAAGGGTCTGGCCTCTTCAATATGGATAAGAAAGCCACATTTACCATTATAATGTTGGGATGAGGTGAATGTGGAAAGGATTCTGAAATTCAATTCATTTTAGGAATGTTTGTATGAGTTGGAATTATTGGCTAGAACTAACCTGCTGGTGGTTAAGATATACTTCTCTTTGTTATGGTTATCCTACAACAACAGAAACAAGGTGAAGCATGGAAAGGTGGAGGATAGTGAAGTGTTGATTGCTTCTAATGTTGTCAGTTTTGTTAGTATGACTAAACAGATTAAAATCCTCTCGGATCACTGGGATATCAATCAGTCTTACGAAATATTTTTTGAATTTTGGCATCTTCCACCTCCTGAGTGGTGTAAAATAAACATTGATGCTAATTCAAATCCAGCATAAGTTATTCTAACCCTCTTTGAAGATGATAATATCAAGGAAAGAAATAATTGTTTTAACTTTAGTTTAATGAATCTTTAAATAGAATTAGTATCTATAAATCTTCTACTTCATCTCCATAATAACCTAACATAATGACCACACTCCAATTTGTTGTATATGATGTTATTTAGGCGCTCAATATATCGTGCAATGATCTTAATATGGGATTCATTTAGATTGTTCCATTCACCAACCTGTAGAAATCTTCTATATATTGACTTACAGAACGAGCCCCTTGCCCACAATGCTGATATTTTAGGTAAATTATTTGCTCAAAATTAGTAGGAAGAAAATAAGCCCTCAAATACTACTTCATCTTATACCTACTCTGAATCCTTCATTTCCTTTCTCTTTGTCTCAATTGAAGCAATTGTGCCCACTAAGCGCTAGAACCTTTTTTCATCCTATAAAAAAATATACTTGCCCACTGAGCACTAGCACCTTTTTTCATCCTATAAAAAAACATACTCACTTGTTTGTCTGGGCTAACCTCCATGTACTCAAAGGTCCTAGTTCTTATAGTGTTCATTGAGCAAACATCCATGATAGAATGAAATATGTTCCATGGTATCATAAAGTTTCTCCAAATCAATATCATAGAGAGTTTATTGGTGATATAAGTTTCTCCTAAAAAAGTGGTTGAGTTATTTTCTTTTTAATTTGACAAAAAAATTAATTATTTTAAAAATTTTATCCATATTTATTCAATGGTTATTTAAATTTGTAAATTCTAAAATTTTATAGGGTTTAAAAATAAAATTTTTAATAAAAAATTGATTTACATAATTGAAATTTTATGATATATAAAAACTTAAAAATTATTTCAAGTTAGAGATATAGTCTGCTCATGCCCCCTAATTCACCCATTTATTTTACTATAAAATTATATCACTTCAGATGAAGTGTGAAAATTCATTAAGACACTTTGGAAAAGGCTTTAATGTCGATGCGTTTGGCCCCGCTCACTAACGTCTGAGCTGGATATTATAACTTTTTTTTTTTTAAGGATGAGCATAAGTTTTATGAATTGTATAAAAATTATGGATGAACATACATGTGCATAATGCATGCAGATGGTGGTGGAGTCATAATTATTTCATGTAGGGGCATATTATTTAGGAAATAAGTTCTTTTATATTACAAAAATGTTAATCACATAATTGATCATTATGCAACTCTCATTAATATATTATTAGGGTGCTTTGGCTATCAAATAAAGGACTTGTGATCTAATGTTGCGTAAGTTGTCTGCACATGAGTATACCAAAATTAGCCTTAATTTCCCCATATTTAAGGTATACAAGATTAGTTGTATCAAAGCTTTAAGGTGTTGAGTTGTATGATGTAATGGGTAGACAAAACTCAAAAGTCATAAATGTTTCCATTTACAAACCAGAATAAGAATGAAAATTGTAGCCAAAATGAGAACATAAGGGGTTAAGTAGAAGAAAAATAATTGATGATTTTTCTTTGTAAGTGTTTGATACTGAATAAAAAACACCACAACAAGTTATTAGCCAAACTAACTAAAGCCCGAGCTGGAGATTAGAACAAATTTTTGAAGGATGTGCAACATTTTATTAAGACTTTTTGGAAAAGGATTAAATGTCAATGCCTTTAGCCCCACTAACTAAAGCCTGAGCTGGAGTTTAGAAAAAATTTTTTAAGGATGCACATAGGTTTGATAATTATATAATAATTATGGATGAACATGCACATACATGATGTATGTAGATAGTGTCAGAGTCATTATTATTATTATTATTATTATTATTATTGGGGGGGGGGGTGAGTTTTATTTAGGAAAAAAATTATTAAATATTTGAAAAATGTAAATCACATAGGTGATCATTATGTAAATCTCATTGATTTGTTGTTTGGGAGCTTTGGCTATTAACCAGAGGTCTTCTGTTCTATGGTTGCATAAGTGATTTGTTTGTGAGATTAGCTAAATTAACCTAAATGTTCCCATATTTAAGGAATATGTTATTAGTTGCATCAATGCTTATGGTGTTAAGTTCTATGATCCAATAGGTTGGCAAAACTCACAAGCCCTAAATGTTTCCATTTACAGACTAGAAGAAAAAAGGAAAATTTAAGAAAAAATGAGAAGCTAAGGGGTCAAGTTGAAGAAAAAAATAAGATGATTTTACTTGTTAATTGTATGATACTGAATAAAAAACTTCACAACAAGCAATCTTTATTTATTTTATTTATATGCGCTGTTGTTAAAAAAAATGACTTACCTTTGATAAACAAAATTCTACCCTCCAATAATTCATGTCATCATTACTCCTTAATTATAAATAAATTAAACACATCTTAAAGGTTTTCATCAACTCATATAAAGTTTCCTTCATTTTATATTTAATTATTTCGTAAAGTTTGGATACAACTAAACATTGTTTCTTTACTACATTTATTATCCTAAACGACTCAATTTTTATAACCAACATGACAAAATCTATTCATTTTAGCTACATAAATACATTGTATTTAACCGTATCAACTCAATCGATCCATCACTAGCTACCTCCATGAGTCCCAAAACTAATTTTAAAGATCCCCACATCATAGACTACATTAAACCTACATTGCTTCACTTTACCAATGATCACAGTCTCACTTTTATCATTATTTTAGTGATGGTTAAACACACTTGAGAATTATTTTCCAAGTAAACTATCCTCGGATGTTTCTGACTTCACAATTGACACCTAATTCGAAGTTCTAGAGAGAGAAGCTCCCGTTTTTTTGTAGAGAGAGAAAATCTTGTTATTTTTTTTTATTTTTCCATTCGCGTACTTTGCGCGGTGGAAGGTCTTGCTGCCGGCTGATCGCCTGTCGAATGATCGGTGGTTTTTTTTATTCGGATCATGATGAACTCTCGTTCTTTTGGTACCAATTGTGGCAATGATAAAGCTTTCGGTGGAACGTTATCAGGGAGGGTGTGAAACCTCTGATTCGACAAGAATTGATTGAAGGTAAAGGTAAGAAGATTCTTGTTGAGCGGAATGCTGATGATTTCAGTGATTCTGTGAATACAAAGAAGATTCTTGATCACATTCTTGACGCGTCTGCTTCTACTAGTGCGATTTTGAAAGTAAATAAGTTTGCTATAAACCATGAAGAATTTGTTGGCCGTGCTTTGGCATCTAAGATTGATAATGCTGATAATGAGGTGGTTGATGATTTTCCCCTGAAGAATTTGGCTTTAGAAAAGAATCAGAACTCTTATGTTCCACAAGTTTTTGATTTGAGCAATTTGGAGAATTTTCAGGAAGCTTGGAAAAAAATGCAGCATATCAAGATCTCTGCTGATAAGTTGATCATGGAAATGTCTGATGATGGGGTGGTGGTAAAGCTGAATGCTGAGAAAGAAGTTTTGAATTCAGAAATTCTGAGACATTCGCTGGTTGTTAAGGTGTTGGGCGACAGAGTTTCCTTTCTATTGTGTAGCTTGGAATTGAGGAAGCAGTAGAATAAGTTCAGGAGTTTTCATATGACGTCCATTGGATTGAACTGGATTTTATGTTATTTTTTTCAAGTCAGCAGAAGCGGTGGAGGAAGTACTTAGTGGTGGCCCTTGGTTCGTGGGAGGCTACATTGTGGGGATGGACAAGTGGTCTCCTCATTTTAATCCAAATTCCTTCAAAGGAATTACGGCTCCGGTATGGATTTGTTTCCCTTACTTACCACTCCATTCTTGGGATGAGGAGAGCATTATTAGGATTGCTATGAGAATTGGTGTCCCTATGTTGTTGGATGGTAATTCGTTTAAATGGGGGAAACGTGAATTTGCTCGGGTATGTGTTAGATTGAATTTGGAAAACAGCCTTCCTAATGGGATTTGGGTTGATGGAATTGTTGGCTGCTTCTTTCAAAAGATAGAATGAGAAGATTGACTTTATCTACTATCAATGTGGTAAGGTTGGGCTTGATAGCATGGTTTGTCCTGATAATGTGAAAATGATTTCAGGTGAGTAGCCGGGTAGAAAGGCTGATGCTATGAAGAATGTGGAGGAATTGGCGGTAGTGAAAGGTGCTGAAGGTGATTATGGGCCGTGGATTCATGTGAAGTTTAAAAACATAAGATTTAGGAATGACAAAGTGATTATGGCTAGAAGGCCTGGTAGAAAGACTGTTCAAATTGAAGCTCAGGATCGGATTCCTCAGTCTGATGCAGGAAAAAATCAGTCTCATCAAAGAAAGGGTGAGGGAACCAGAATAGTTGTCTGATCAGGTGGATGTGGACATTGTCAATAATGAAAGTTGCAAAGAAGGTGATAAGGAGTGTACAATGGGGGTTCCTGTTACCAACAAATTCGAAGCTCTGATGGAAGAAGTTGAAGAAGGGGAAGTGACGGACCTCCCTTGTGTGGATCAACAGCAGGCAGTTGTTGCTGTGTAACTGCCTGAGAAAGTTGAGACTGTTGTTTCTCTGAATAACAGCATGGTTAAGACTAAGTTGGCTAAGGAGCTGAAGTCATTGGGCCCGTTAGAACTAGAACATTGGAAGAAGAGGAAGGAGGCTAAGGGATGTTTGCCAGGTGGGGTTGGATCCCCATTGGTTAATAGATGAAATATTTAGTTTTTTGGAATTGCAGAGGGGCAAGGAAAAAGGAGGCTTCCTTGTATCTCAAGGAGATAGTTAGGGATCATGATGTTTTCTTTGTTGGGTTGATGGAAACTAAATTATCGAGTATTGGAAGAAGTGAAGTTGATTTCTTTATTGGCAAGGATTGGGATTACGTCCACTTTCCAGCTGTGGGTACTGCTGGTGGTATTATTGTTTTATGGAATACGAAGATTGTCTTCTTAGTTGTTGAGAGGAGCTCTTCTTAGATGGTGGTTGGTTTTCTTCATACACCTTATATGGGTGTGTGGAAGGTGGCTACGATTTATGGTAGTAGGTGCCATAATGAGAGAAGATGTTTGTGGAATATGCTGGAGACCTGTTTGAAGGAGTCGGATCCTACCATTGTGGGGGGGACTTCAATTGTATTTTAAACAAGGAAAAGAAGAGGGTGCAAGCGGTTCTTATTCTCTAGAGGGACTAGAGAGTTAAAAGAATTTATGACTAATGTTGATTTTCATGTTGCAGGATTTGTTGGACCAAGTTTTACTTGGTGTAACAACAAGGAGGGTTCTTCTAGGATTTGAGAGAGGCTTGATAAGTGCTTGCTCAATTCCTATGCGTTACGTTTGGTGCCGTTTGGAAAAGTTAAGCATCTTGCTCGGGTGGCCTCTAATCACATCCCAATTATTTTCAATCTGGATGGGAGGAAGGTTTGCAGGACCAAGACTTTCAGATTTGAACATACCTGGAGGTCTTACCAGGCTGCGTGGAGCATTCTTCAACATTCATGCAACAAGACAGACTTTGGTGAAGAGGAGGAGGTGCTTCATAGGAAGCTTAAGAGGACTCTGAGATCTCTTCTTTACTGGAATAGGAGTAAGTGTCGGGATCTGTATAAGCTGAAGGAGATATTAAAGAATGTGATTCTGGAATTGCAAATCAAGGAGGCTGCGAGTGTTGACTTTTCTAGTGATGATTTGCTTATTCTTAGAAAGAAGATTTACGAGCTGAATGTAACTTTGAGAAGGCTTTCTATTTGGTGGAACCAAAGAGCCAAAACCAGATGGTATGAGGAAGGAGATACAAATTAAAAGTTTTTCAATAATTTTGCTTCAGCCCGTATGAATGCAAAGTGGATTAGACAAGATAAAGATGTAAATAACAATCTGGTGGAGGAGGATGATCAAATAGAGCAAGTCTTCTTAAATTTCTTTGAGAAGAAATGTGAATATAAAAATTGTGATTTGACTGGTTGGCCGGATCCAGCTGAAAGACTAAAGTTGGATGCACTAAGTGCTGCTGTATTAGGTGCAGATTTCACCTTGGAGGAATGTAGAATTGTTATTTTTCAGCAGGGAAATAACAAGTGACCGGGACTTGATGGGGTGACTTCCTCCTTTTTCAAATGCTATTGGAAGTTAGTGGGTGGGACTACCTGGAATGCTATCAAGAAGTTTTTAAATTGTGGAGTGATGCATAAGGAATGGAAAGACAGGCTTATTGTCTTAATTACTAAAATCATTAACCCGGTGGTGCCATCTAACTACAGGCCTATAAGCCTTTGTCAAAGCACATATAAGAATGTGGCTACAATGTTTGTTAAAAAGTTGAAGTTGTGTTTGCCCAAGATGATTTTTAAGGAGCAGGTAGCCTTCATCCTAGACAGATCTATGTCTGAGCATTACTTGTTGGCGCAAGAGATCTTTAGTAAAGTCAAAGTGTCTAAGAATAAGCAAGGTTTCATGGCTGTGAAACTGGACATGAAGCAGGCATATGACAGCATGGGTTGGCCAACATTGAACCAGATTCTCCATTTGTATGGTTTCCCCTCTACCTTTTCTAAGCTACTTATCGGATGTGTGGTAAATGCTAGATTTGCTATTAATATGAATGGAAGGTCTACAAAGTGGATTGATGCTCATTGCGGTTTCAGGCAAGGTTGCCCTCCTCACCATACTTATTCATTTTGTGTTCTCAGTTTTTGTCGAGTGTTATCGAGCAAGGGGTCAATCATTGGGCATTCAAGTGTCTTCTAGAGGTCCAAGGATCTCGCATCTTTTATATGCAGATGATGTACTCCTTTTTTCCAAGGCTTCCGCTCATTTGGCACGGTTGATTAATGGCATTGTGAAGCTTTTTTGTAATTGGACGGGGCAAAGAGTCAATGTTAACAAGTCTCAGATTATCTTAAGAGATCTTGTAGGAAGAAGGTGGCTCGTATTCTTGGAATTAAGGTGGTTAAGGAGTTGTACTATTTGGGGATTAAGATTTTCTTGAAAAAGTTAGGAGTGGCTGATTTTCAAGATCTATTAAGTCTTGTTACTAATAAACTTAATGTTTGGGGGATAAAATCCCTTTCTTTGGGAGGTAAAATTACGCTTATCAAATCCTCTTTCCTTTCACTTCCAAATTTTAATATTACTCACTCTTTGGTTCCAAAGAGGGTGATTATGGAGGTGGAGAAATCATGCAGAAAATTTTTTATGGCACAAACAAAATGGTAAGCAAGGATTACATTATGTGTCATAGGAGGTTATTTATAACCCAAAGAATGTTGGTGGCCTGGGAGTGCAGTCATTCGTGACCAAATCAGGCACTCTTAGAGCACGATTTTCCTTGAACTTCATTCAAAAATCGAAAACTCTGCTTCATCGTACAATTAAGGATTTGGTTATAATGTACTAAATGATAATGGTTTGAAATGCTCTTCTAATGTCTGGAAAATTTTAAATGAGGGAGGTAAATATTTGAAGCCTATTGTGAGGTGGAGAGTGGGAAAAGGAGACAAAATTCTGGTTCTTAATGATATATGGTTATTGGATAGATGTCTAAACGAGTGGCAAACATTTCTTGACTCTGGTGCATTGGAAAATCTATATGTTCAATTGTTTATTGCTGGTATAGGGGCATGGGATAAAGGAAAATTATTGTCTTATTTTCATGAAGACCTGGTCTGCCTTATCAGAGAAGTGCAGTTTGATGTTCAGCAGGAAGATCAGCTAGAAATGGCTTGTAAGTTCTCAGGTAAATCCATTTCTGCGCTGACTTATGATGAAGTTATGAGAAGAAGAGGTATTAGTGATAATGATGGTTTTTATAGTTGGCTTAAGAGCTTAAAGGTTACCTATAATGTGGAAATCTTTTGGTGGAGGCTTAGTAAATTTTTTATTCCCACAAATCACTTCCTCAAGTTTCGAAGACTTGAAGCTGAGGATTATTGCACCAGAGGTTGCCAGGATATGGAGAACTATGAGCACATTATTGTTCACTGTAAGTTCTTACTAGAAGTGCTTAATATTATTCGTGCTTGGGGGTTATGTATTCCCATTTTTCATTCTTTGGCGGACTGTCTTGAGGAGCTGAGAAGGGGATCCCGACAGAATCTTTGTTTTTCTTGCATTTATTGTGTAGCCGTGTTTTTAAACTGGAAGAACCGTAATCTTGTTAATCATGGTAAGGAAGCTTTGCCCTGTTCTCTAGTGGCTGCAAATGTGCTTTCAATTGCTGTTTTGAAGTCTTCTCCAAGTCTAGTTTGCTGGGGTGCTAATCTCCCAAGGGAGTTCTTTTTTACTTGGTGCCCTCCACCACTAGACGGGATCAAGATCAATGTGGATGCATCTTTGTTGAACTCAAATAGAGGTGGTGTTGGAGGAATTTTTAGAGACCACAAATGGAGACGTCTTCTTAAGTTTGGAAGTAATAAGATCCATTGGGATGTGGCTCAACTTGAGATGGAGGCTATTATGGTTAATAGAGACTTTATACAAAGTTGGATGCTTGAAAGTAAGGGCATTATCATTGAAAGTTATAATGTCAATGTGATTACATTCTTACAAGATTCTTTGAAGAAGGTTGATTGGCATTTAGATAATTGGTTGGCCAATGAGCTTCACTTCTTGAGTGGCTTTAATAAGGTCATTTATCATCATGTTAATAGAGAATGTAATAAAGTAGCTGATTTTTGTGCTACTTTAGCTATAGATGGAAGCTTTATTTTTGATAGATTTCCTTTGGTAGCATTCCTATCACCTTGATTGACTTAATAAAGGCTGAGATGTTACCGATTTAGTATGTATCTAGGTTTACTCTTTCCCTTTTAATACATTTCTTTTACACGGTTTCAAAAAAAAAAGTAAACTATCCTCATGACATCAAAGTTATAGAGGATGAAATAGGTAGTGGGTGGTAGGTGGCTAATCACTATACTAGAGTCCAACCTAGTTCTAGAGCCACTGAATATTGTACGTGAAAGGGAGAGCCTTGTACCCCAATAGAAATGGAAATGATCTTGAGGAAGTAGTTTGATGACAGGTTTAGGTTGATTAGCATAAGTGTATACTTCACGCTAGGGACAGAGCTTCCTTATTTGAGATATCCAATTGTGCTAGACTTTAACGATAGATAATATAAGGATACCATGTAATATAATTTGTCGTCTCGCTGGCGGGCGGATTACCGGTTTTGGAGGGTAGGCGTCTGGCTTCGTCGGAGGCCTGGATGAATATCAGAAGAGGCATCAATGTTCCTGTACAAACTTCGTCGGAGGTGTTTAATGGAGGTCAGCTATCTGCATCAATTTTCAGTAGCCAATCGAAGGAGAAACCATTGGTTATCAAGGAAGAAGGGTTGATGATCAATAAAGTTAAACCATATGTATTGGGAAAAGGTAAAGATGTTATCAAGGAAGAAGGATTTCTATGCCCAAAGAAGTTTTTATCAGCAGGTGTTCTTAATGAAGTGAAGGAGAATCTGAACTTTAAAACTTCCTTGTTGGAAGGAAGGAATAATTTCTTAGATAAAGAATTCAAATCGAATTCTTTACCGTCTTCTCCAGTTGTTTGCAATTTTGTAAAACAAGACCAGTCGGTAGGAGATAAGCTTGACGTGGGCAAGGTGATTGAAGATTTTCCTCTGCTAGTTACAACAAATGTGGAAAAATAGAAGAATAAAGTAGATGGTGTTGGAATTTAGGTGGAGGTCAGTAAAAGGAAGGAGTTGTCTTCAATATGGACGAAGAAACAAAATATTAAAGAGGACAATCTTGATCTTGGTTTCTTTCTTTTTGAAGATGGAGATTTTGTTCTGCTACATGCATAAAATGAAAATAATAATGTTAAGAAGCTGAATTGTGTTCTAGTGGTGAAAGTGTTTGGAGACAAGTTTATGTTCTCATCAGTTTGTATGGAATTGAGGAGGAAATGGAGTAAAATCGAAAAGTAGCATATCACTGGTTTGGGCACAGGATGGGTGCTTTGTTCATTCGAAAATCATGCAGTTATGGAAGAAGTCTTAACGGGAGGTCCATGGTATGTTAGGGGCCATGTGGTGGGCTTGGATAAATGGTCCTCCTCATTTTCTCCAACTTCATTGAAGGGTATTTCAGTTCCCTTATGGATAAGGTTACCTAACTTACCCTTGCAATGTTGGGATGATATCAACATTTGAAGAATAGCTTCTAAAGTAGGTAAGCCTTACTTACTTGATGGAAACATGTTCCAATGGGAAGAAGAGAATATTCTAGAGTTTACGTTTGAGTTCCTTTGGAAGAGAAACTTCCATTTGGAGTTTGGGTGGAGGGATTATCTGTAAATTTTTTCTAGAAAATTGAATATGACGGTATTGCCAATTATATTATGAATGTGGTAGAATGGGTCATTCAATATCAGAATGCAATGAGCACAAGAAGGATGATGTGAAATGTAGTGGAGAACCTGTTTCTAAAGGCTTGGATGGGAAGCAATCAAATTCTATGGCAGCAGGATGCTCAAATCATAAAGATGGATAATCTAAATATGGGCCTTGGCTTCAATTTAACTATAAAAAGAAGGGAAGGAGATATGTAATTGGTGAAAGGAAAATACAAATTACTAAAAGAGTTTTTGTTCCCAAACAAAACTCTAAATTGATTGAGGTGAAACAATCTATTCCAGATAAAGATTTTATTCCAGCTCAGGAAGAACCAGTTCAAATTGAGGTAGTCCGGGGAGCAGCATGTTGAAGTCTTGGACAGTACAGTAGTTAATGAATCTCAACCTGAATTACCTCAGGTTTTAGCTCCAAATTCTACTGTCAATACAATAAACAAATTTGGTATTTTATCTAATATGGAAGACAATAATTTGAATTGCAATGAGGAAGAGGTACATAGAAAAGAAGTTGAAGAAGGTGAAATTACTGATCTGAAACAAGCTGTTATTGTAAGCAGTCAAACAAAAGAGCAAGAGCTGAAGACTATTTTTGAAGATTCCTGCAAGAGTACTTCCCAGGAAATGAAAGAAGTGGAATTCTCTTCCTCAGGCAAGAAAGGAAAATTACTTTATGAGCTGAAATGATTCGGGTCAGGTAACATTGTTAATTTTAACAAAAAAATGGAGATTGGTAGAAGTAAAAAAAGTGGGGGCCCTACCCCATTGATTAAAATATTACTTCATAAGTTTTTTGGAATTGTAGATGGGCCAAGAAGAGAGAGGCCGCTCTTTATCTCAAGGAATTTGTTAGAGATAATGATGTTTTATTTGTGGGGTTAGTTGAAACTAAAGTTAGTTCACTGGATAATCTTCAGATTTTGGGTTATCTAGGTGATAAATGGGAATCTTTTTTGGTTCCTTCTGAAGGACTTTTGGGTGGCATCTTAATTCTTTGGAGGAAGGATTTGACGTCATTTTATGTGTTGGAAGTTTCTTCTCAAGTAATTACTGGAAATTTGGAAGTTATAAACAAAGGATGTTGGCTTGTCTCCACGATTTATGAGAGCAGAAATATGCTGGATAAGAAGTCTTTATGGGAGAATTTGGAGAAGTTGGATGCTGGATTTAAATCGGCTATCATAGGGGGAGACTTCAACTGTATATTGTCTCAGAAGGAGAAGAGAGGAGGTAAGAAATTTGTATTTTCTCAAGGTGCTAAAGATATGAAGATGTTTATGAGCAATAATGACTTTCATTAAGTGGGGTTTATAGGACCCAAATTTACTTGGTGCAACAACAAATCTGGAGGAGGTCGCATCATAGAAAGGCTTGATAAATATCTTATAAACTATATTGCTATGAATTCAATTCATTTAGCCTTGGTGAAGCATTTGTCACGCATTGCGTCTGATCATTGCCCAATCATTTTGGAAGTGCTCAAACCAGTGAAATCACATTGCAAAGATATTCGTTTTGAAGATGTATGGGCAACTTTCCATGGAGCTACTGCAATTGTTGAAAAATCATGGAAGAAGGCTGGTGGAAGTGATCCAACAATCTCTTTGAATGTGAAGTTTCAAAGAACTCTTAAAGCTCTTTTTTATTGTAGCAAGGCTAAATTTTGAAGTCTTAATGTATTAAGAGACTCATTGAAAAAAAAAATCTTTGATCTTCAATTAGAAGAAGCTGAAGGAATACTTAATGTAACACAAATGCTGGTTCTCAAATCTAAAGTCAATGAACTGAATTCTACTTTGGCAAGGCTAAATATTTTGTGGAAGCAAAGAGCTTAAGTGAGGTTGTTGGAGGAGGGTGATACTAATTCTACATTCTTTCATTCATTTGTAAATGCTAGAAGAAGTTCAAACTGGATTAAACATATTACAAATGCAAATGGAGCATTAACAGATCAACAAACTGAAGTGGAATCTATCTTCTCAGAATTTTTCAAATCAAAATGGAGAGATAGAGATTGTTTATTGGAAGGATGGCTAAAACCTTTTGCTATCTTGGATGAGGCTGATCAATGTATACGGAATGCTGAATTGATACAGGAAGAACTTCAGGTGGTGATGAAAAACCTGGGTAAGAATGTATCTTCGGGCCTTGATGGGATCTCCTTCTCTTTTATTAAATGCTTTTGGAAGACTATTCAACAGGATGTCTGGAAAGCCATTAATAATTTTTTTAAATCTAGATCTACGAAACACAATTGGAAGGAGACGTTGATAGTATTAATTCCTAAATTGCAAAATCTTCTCTTCCCAGCTAACTTCTGCCCAATTAGCCTCTGTATGTCTACTTATAAATTAGTAGCAAAAATGTTACTTAACGGGTTGGAGATGGTGATTCACAAAGTGATTTCCAATGATAAAGTGGTTTTTCTAAAAGGGAGATCTATGTCAGATCATGTTCTTTTGGCTCAAGAGGTTATCAATAAGATCCGTCATTGAAAAGCAAGTAAAGGTTTTTTATCTATCAAAGTAGACATGGAGCAAGCATATGATAGTATGGGTGGCAAGCTTTGAGGCAAGTTCTTATCCATTTCAATTTCCCTAGCAAATATTAAGATTTGATTATTATTTGCATTTTAAATCCTAAATTTAGTATTTTGATTAATGGGGAAAAATTAAATTGGATTGAAGCTAGGAGTGGGTTTAGACAAGGTTGCCCCCTATCTCCTTTTCTATTTATTTTGTGCTCTCAAATACTATCTGATGTTCTTTATCAAAGAGGAAGGAAGATTGGCATCCAAATTATTTCTAAAGCTCCTAAAGTTTCTCACATACTTTATGCCGATGATATTTTAGTCTTCTCTGAAGCTAACTTGAAAAAGATTAAGAAGGTGAAGAATATTTTGAACAACTACTGCAATGGAATGGACAAACTGTTAATCACAATAAATCCATGGTGATGTTCGAGAAAACTGTAAACAAAAGAAGGAAATTACAGATTGAAGATGTTTTGAAGTTCAAATATGTTAAAGAAATGAAATACCTTGGCATAAAGCTTACTCCTAGGAGGTTGGTGAAATCAGATTTTAATAATCTTATGGAAGTAGCCATGAATAAATTGAATATTTTGAGGAAAAATTTATCTCTTTGGAAGGAAAAATGGTTTTGATCAAATTAGCTTTTCTATCACTTCCTATCTTTTTATCAACTTTATCCTTGGTTCCTTTAGGAGACCTAAAAGAGTTTGATAAAATGTGTAGAACTTTCTTATGGATCAAATTAGCTGTATTCTAAGAGCCAGATATGGAGAAGACTTATGGGAGAATCAAGGAAAGAAAGGAACCTTCTCAACATGGAAAATTTTATGCAATGGAGCTAAATATCATACAAATATAGTAAGATGGAAAATTTCTAATGGGAATTCTGTTAACTAGATGTTTGATTCATGGATATTAGACAAAAGTATCTCAAAATGGCCAACTTTTGTTAGCAACAAGGAGATCAATAATTATGGCCTGGTCGTCTTCTTCTCGGATGGAAAATGGATCAAGGATCATCTCCAAATATTTTTTGGTGAACAGTTAATTGAAACCATTTCAAAAACTCCAATTTATTTGGATCTAGGAGCATACCAAATGGAAATAAAATGGAATGATTCTGGGCGGTCCATAGTAGCAATTTCACAAGATTCAATTCAGGAGGATGAAGCCGACTGCAATTTATGGAAATGGTTGAAGGATCTGAAACTAAGGACAAAGGTTGAATTATTTTTGTGGAGATTACACAATGAGGCTATTCCAAGTAATTCATTCCTTTTTCATGGAAAATAAACTAAGTTTACTGGATGCCCGAGAGGTTGTGCTCATGAGGAGAATTTAGGATCATATTGCTGCAGTTTGTGGAAAATTAAAAAAAGCATTATCATGGTTAAATAGATGGGGATTCCAGGTTCCTTAATTTGATAGTTATACGGAATGCTTAGAAAAATTGAAAAGTATGTCTAACAGAAATCAGATCCTTGTAAACATTTACTACTCTGCGGTTTTTCTGGTTTAGAAAAGCAGAAATTTGTTGATTCACAAAAGAAGAGAAGACTCAGATATAATTATTGCAGCTAATTCAATTTCTATGGTCGTTGTATCACCTACAATCAACATCTATTCGGACAACTGGGATGTCAATTAGCGCAAGCTGTTTACTTCTTGGCGTCCTCTTCCACCCGGATGGATAAAGATCAATGTGGATGCATCCTTATGCAGAAATTATATGGCTGGGACTGCTGGAGTTTGTAGAGATGATAAAGGTAGAATGTTACTTGCATTTGGTACTCAACATTTGCATTTAGATATTGGCCATTTGGAACTTCAAGCGGTATAAATGCTAAAAGATTTCATACAAGATTGGATGGTGGAAGCACAAGGTGTCATTATAGAAGGAGACAAAAACAACATCATCAAAAGTCTTCAACAAATTTTTAAAAGATTCAAGAGCAAAGATGTAATTGAAGACAGCTTATCCCTTGTAAGAGATTTCAATCAAGTTTCTTTTAGTTTTACTACTAGAAATTGTAATAAATTAGCAGATTGTGGCATTAATTTTGCTTTAAGGAAGAGCTTTATTTGGCAAGATACTTCTAACATTGAGATCCCTCCTTCATTCTTGTATATTTTGTAGGAAGATTTCAATTTGTTAGATGGTATTAACTAGTTTGTAATAACTTCTTTTCCTTTTCTAATGCATTTTTGCATTTCCTCTAAAAAAAAAAAAGAAATTATTAAAATTTCTCACAAACTTTTATCTTACATTTAGTAAGAGATGATCGACAATAATTACTTAACATCAAAGTCATGTATTTATCTAGAAATCCCTCACATTGATGCTAGAAAATTCTTCTCTATTAGAAACTAAAAATATTTAGAGATAGAGAAGAATATAACAAGAGAGTAGAAAAGAAGAAGTTGCCATGATTATAGAACTTTGATGCGCTGCTTAGGATAATTGTTGCAAATATGAGTTTATGGATTAGACTTTTGATGATAGCAAACATTCATGATTTCCTACGACTGCTTTGCCTACTAACTTTTTAGGTCCACAAGATCGAATGTAACACAAGCCAGGTCAAGATCTGGTAGATTTAGGTTGAGTCAAGTCTGTATTTTTCCTTTCTTGAGTTAATTGTAAAAGTGATTCCTGATGCTAAGAAACCTTACACACACACACACTTGAGGGGTTTTATAAGTTTTTTTGTTTTTGAGTACATCGGCCTTGACAATGTTCATATCATCCAGGATGATTCAACTAAAAATAGAAACCCTAATTAGGTCATTCTGGTTAAGTAGCCATCATTAAGCAAATTGTCCTGCACGATCCTTGTATCGGCCAGGATGATAGGGTCAAATCAAAAATAATTAGCCGCTATGATCAATTTAGGTATTCTTTATTTTAAATTATTAGCCTGGACGATCTCCATATCAGCCTGGATGATACAACATAATTATGCCTAAATTATACTGGCAATTATGGAAAGAAATTAAGGCTGATTGATACGATCACATTGGCCGGGGAGATCACAGAATCGGTCGGGACAATGTCATAGAAAATTGACATCGGCCAGACTCTATTCAGGGTGATGTTCAGGATGATTATACTCGAATTTGAATTAATCGGCTAAGATGATATTGTATCGGCCTGAACGATTTAACTAATTTTCTTCTGATCGTCCTGAATTGTCCCAACTAATTGAGCTTATTTTATACTGATTAACTAGGATGATATTGATATCAACTTGAATGATAAAGTCGATTTTGAAATTTTATTTAAAGGACCAAAATTTTTTCATGCAACAAGATCTTGAGTGTTGCTATCTTGACCTGAGAGAGCCTTGGGAGAGGGAGGGAGAGAGAGAGAGAGAGAGAGAGAGAGAGAGAGAGAGAGAGGAACTTGTGAGGGGGAGTTTGTGAGAGGGTTCACAAAGTTTGCTTCAAGCAAGGTTCCAAGTTGTCGTCTCTGTTCTTCATCCTTCATCCTTGGGAGGTTCTTGGGAGGTCTACTTCAACAAAGGTCTATATTCTCTGCCCACTTTAGGAGGAAGCAAAAGGAGTCGGATCTCTACCGCACCGAGGTTGGTGTAAAGGAGTCTGTTGTAAAGGCTTCTACGCCTAGCTGTGGGAGCTAAAGGAGAGACACTTAGTTAGTACAATACTCAGAGGGTGCCTCCGAGGAGTGGACGTAGGTCAAGAATTGATCGAACCACTATAAATCTTGTGTGATCTTTCTTTATTTTGCTTCCACATTTATTTTTCTACACCCCGATTACTGTGGTGATTTGGTTTTAAAGTTTTGTTGTACTTTTACTAAAGAAAGAATTTTTAAAATACCAGTTCACCCCCCCTCTTGGTTAGCCTCAGGCTAGTTCTTAAGGGCTTAACATCCCTAATGAACTTTCAAGTGGTATCAGAGCGGGATTCATAAAAACTAAGTTTGAAAACTTTTTGAATTTTGATCCATGGCTAACAACGGAAATTGTAATACTGTAGAAGGGTATTCTATTACCCGACTACCTTTGTTTGATAATATCCCTTTTGATTTTTGGAAAACTCGGATGTCTACGTTTTTATGATCAATTGATTATCGCATGTGGATGCTTGTTAAGGATGGTTATACACCTCCAACTGGAAAATTGAATGGCATTACTGTTCCACTTCCTTTTACTGAATGGACTCTAGATGATAGGGATTTAGCACACTTAAATGCAAATGTTTGAACTATTTTTTCTGTGCTTTAAAATCAGAAGATTACATGCGTGTTTCCATTTGCACTACTGGCAAAGAAATTTGGGATAAATTGTGTATCACCTATGAAGGTACTAATGAAGTCATGCAATCCCGTTTGATTATTGTCTTGCAGGATTATGAACTTTTTCATATGAAACCTTCTGAATCGATTTTTAAAATGTATACAAGGCTTAGTCAGATTGTTACTACATTGCAAGCTTTAGGAAGAGAACTTTCTAACTATGAAAAAGTAAACAAAATTTTAAGATGTTTGCCTTCCTCTTTCGATGCAAAAATTACTAAAATATCTGAAACTAAAAATTTAAATACATATTCGATCGATAACTTACTTGGTTCACTCATTGCGTACCAGAAAGGGGTGAACCAAAGAAATCTTAATACAGGTGAAAGAAAGGGGGAGAAGACAATGGCACATAAGGTGAACTATTCGAACACTAATTCTTCCAAGTCTAAAAGCGATGATGTTGCTTTAATCACAAGAAAATTTAAGAGTTTTCTAAGGAAGAAGCACAAGTATCTTCAAAAGTATAATAAAGGTAAGGGTAGCAAAAATTTTAGGAATTCTAATGAAACAATTTGCTTTGAATACAGGGAGCTTGGGCACGTTAAAGCTGATGGTCCTATGCTTAAGGCTCGCCCAAGTAAGGAGAAGGGTGAGGAGTAACCAAACCTCAAAAAGGACAAGAGTAAGAAGCGATTCTAAAAGGTGTTATGGGCGGATTCTACATCAAATTCCTCTGAAACTAAACTTGAGGAGGAGACATCAAACTTGGGCTTAATGGCGGACAATAATCTTGGTCAAAGTGACCAAGAAGAGGTATGTGAACTAACCATTGAGCAACTCCTTGAAGTTTCTGAAAAAATAAATGCATCATATAGGAAACTTTAGAAAACTCATGCTAGCCTTAAATTAGAATTTTTTAGCTTACAAAAAGAGCATGAAAATCTTCTCAAAAATCATTCAACAATTGATTCAAATCACATGTCTTTACTTGATAATTTTGATGCATTAAGCAAAAAGCATGCTGAGTTATCTGATTCTCATTATTCTTTAAAATTGTTCCATTTTGAGCTAGAAAAAGAATATAAAAAATTAGAAAGTTTAAAAACCTTTAAAAATAAAAAAATCCTCATTTCAAGCATCGCATAAAACGCATCACCATAGGAGTAGATTAGTGCACCCTTTTCCTGGAATTAGATATTTTTCATGTGGCCTGCTAGGACACATGACACACACTTGCACCATTCACCATAGCACACATTGGGTCTGGAGACCTAAGTTGCATGATCCACATTATGCATTGCATTCTACTTTCCATAAGAAGGAACCCAAACATGTATGGGTTCCTAAATCTGGCATTAATTTTGCAGGCAAGCTCTCATAAAAGGCCTCATTAGAGCATGTGGTACCTGGACAATGGATGCTCTTGACATATGACTGGCGATGCAAATCAATTCATAGTGCTGGTGACCAGGACAGGAGGTAAGGTGACTCTTGGAGATAACACCACCAGGAAGGTGGTAGGAGCAAGTATAACTGGTAATTCCAAGTATCTTCTGATTAAAAATGTTTTGCTTGTAGATGGACTGAAACACAACTTGCTTAACATCAACAAACTTTGCGACAAGGGCTTCATCATAAAATTTTTGGCAAATTCATTGATTATGAGCTTAAATAATAACACTATTTTGTAGGAAAAGCGGATCAACAACGTTTACATTCTTGATTTAAATAACATTGAATGTGCTGCTTCTTTTTGCTTAAAAACTGCTATTGATGATTCATGGTTGTGGCACAGGAGATTATGTCATGCCAGTATGAAAACCCTTAGGAAAGTGACCCAAAAAGACTTAATTAGAGGTGTCCCCAAGCTTAAGTTTTCAAAAAACCATCTTTATGATGCCTGCCAATTAGGAAAGCAAATCCACTTCACTTTTCACTCCATTAAGGACATTAGCACCTCTAGACCTTTAGAAGTCCTTCACATGGATTTATTTGGACCCGTTAGCATTGCCAGCCTGGGAGGGAAAGTCTATAATTTTGTGATTGTCGATGACTACTTGAGGTTTACTTGGATTAGATTTCTTTCACACAAAAATGACTCATTTGATGAGTTTAAAGTCTTCTTCACTTGGATTCAGAAGAAGCTAGGTTGTGAGATTTTGACCATCCATAATGACCATGGGGGAGAGTTTGAAAATGAGAGATTTGGAGATTTTTGTGAGGACAAGGGGATTAGCCATAACTTCTTAGCTTCTAGGACGCCTTAGTAGAATGGGGTAGCTGAAAGGAAGAACCGAACCTTAGTGGAAGTCGCTAGAGCCATGTTTACTGAGTATTGACTTCCAAAATAGTTTTGGGCTAAAGCGATTAACACAGTTTGTTATGTGTTGAATAGGGTGAATGTTAGAGCCAAATTAGATAAGACACCCTACGAGATCCTTAAGGGTAGGACACCCAATCTTTCCCACCTTCATTTCTTTGGCTGCAAGGTTTCATTCACAACAATGGAAAGTCTCACTTAAGAAAATTTGACCCAAAATTTGATGGAGTGTTCTTAGGATATTATAGTGTTGGGAAGTCTTTTACGGTGTTTAATAAGAGGACTTTGGTGGTGGAAGAGACTGCACATTTAATGTTTGATGAGTTTAATCCTAGAAACCCTAGAGTTTTGGATAATGATGATGGAGAGATTATCACTGGATTAGAAAACTTGGAGAAGGGGGTAGAGCACCAGAACACTAAAGGAGTGGGAGAGATTACCCAAGGAGTAGAAAATGTAGATATGGAGGAAAGTGTTGAACCTTCACACACCTTGCCTAGAGATTGGAGATACTCTTTGAGTCACCCTAAAGATATGATTTTAGGAGACCCTTCTGACGGAGTTAGGACTAAACATGGACTCAGGAATGAAGTGAACCACTCTGCCTTTATCTCATTGACTAAACCCACCAACATAAACTAAACCCTTACTAATGAGTTTTAGACCTTAGCCATGTATGAGGAGTTGAACCAGTTTGTTAGAAATAATGTTTGGGAGCTTATAGAAAGACCTAAGGGACAAAGTGTATTTGGAACCAAGTGGGTCTTTAAGAATAAGGTGACTGATTTGGAGTGGTGGTTAGGAATAGGGCAAGATTAGTGGCTAAGGGGTATAAACAAATAGATGGGATAGATTTTGAGGAGACTTTTGCCCCTGTAGCTAGATTAGAATCCATTAGAGTGCTATTAGCCTTTGCCTATTATAAGGGAATTATACTTTTCCAAATGGACGTTAAGAGTGCCTTTTTAAACGGGGAAATAAAAGATGATGTGTTTGTAGAACAACACCCATATTTTTAGAGTTCCCAATTTCCAAATCATGTTTTCAAATTAAAAAAGGCCTTATATGGATTAAAGCAGGGACCTAGAGCTTGGTATGAGCAAGCTTAGCACATTCTTACTGGAAAGGGAGTTTTTTAAGGGGAGTATAAACACCGCCCTTTTCCTGAGGAAAGTAGGAGATGATTTACTCATTGTTATAATCTATATCGATGATATAATTTTTGGATCTTTTGATAAAAGGCTATGTGATGATTTTTCTAAAACAACGAGTAAGAAGTTTGAGATGAGTATGATGGGAGAATTGTCCTACTTTTTGGGGTTTAGAATTAGACAATTAGATGATGGAACTTTTTTGAGTCAAATAAAGCTTATAAAGGACATCTTGAAGAAATATGAAATGGGCAAAGCTAAGATAATTAGTACTCCCATAACCTCAGGAATTTAATTAGACAATGACCTAAATGGAAAATCAGTTGATCAGAAGAAGTACAGGGGGATGATTGGATCTTTACTTTACCTGACAGCTAGCCAACCTGATATATTGTTTAGTGTTTGTCTTTGTGCTAGATTTCAAGCTGACCCAAGAAATCCCACCTAACTGTAGAATTCTTAGATACCTTTTAGGGACCCAAAACTTAAGAATCTGGTACCTTAGGCACAACACTTCTTTTTAGATTATTGGATATTCTGATTCTGATTTTGCAGGATATAAAGTGGATAGAAAAATCACTTCTGAAACTTGTCAATTCATAGGACAATCTTTAGTCTCCTGGTCTAGTAGAAAGCAAAATTCTGTTGCTCTTACCACTGCTGAAACTGATTACATTGCTTTAGGAAGTTGTGTGGCCCAAGTCCTTTGGTTAAAATAATAAGTATTATATTTAGGATTACTTGTAGGCACCATCTCAGTTCTTTGTGACAACACTAGTGCCATTTGTATTTCTAATAATCCTATCCAACATTCAAGGACTAAGGACATTGACATTAGACATCACTTTATTAGAGATCATGTGACTAAGGGAGACATTAAGTTACATCATATGGCGACTGAGAATCAACTGGCTGACATATTTACTAAACCACTGGCCTTCGACACTTTCAGTAATTTAAGGACCAAATTGGGTGTGATTGATAATAGTGCAGGAACTTGATTTCTACTGATCTCTTTACTGCATTTTTCTAGTTATTTTTTATTTTTAGTTAGTTAGGTTTTGTTTTGCTTTTGGTACTTTTTTTTTATATGTCTTTCTTTATTTTTTTCCTTTTTCAAATCAAAGTTGAATTGATATCTTATGCCTTATTTTTTATTTTGAAAATTTGTAGTCAATGTTTTACATCTCTTAATCTACTAAAGAGTAAAAAACATCGTAGATTGCGTCTCTTTCTCTAACATATTTTGGTGGTAAAAACTTCTTTTCTAACCAGAAGCCTATCTCAAATTAACAACTGGATTTTCTAATTGAGATCTTTTCTACCTTGCTACAGTAATCTAGCTTATAATGTAATAATCAAAGTTTTTATGTTATTTCAAGATTTCTCGTTATCATGTCAATGCAACTCTCACATGATTTTTTATTATGTTTTGTGGATTATTCTTCCCTATATTAGAGAGTAAGTTTTTTCTTCTCTAAAATCTGAAAGATATACTCACAACTAAGAATATTTAAGAGTTTTTGGAAAAGAATCTAGCTTGCAAAAAAAATAAAAAAGTGGCCAATGATGCCAAAAATAAAAGATGCGCAATGACGCCAAATTGAAAAAATATATACAATTAAAAGATACGCAAAGTGCGCCATTCAATGGACAAGAGTCATAAAATGAGCTCATCAAAAGCAAGCTATCTTCCTTTCCTCCAACTCTTAAAACTTAAAAGAATTAATGTATCACCTGAGATTTTCAAAGACTTGATTTTGAATTTCACGATTGTAACAAACTACTTTGATATATTATTCTATAAGATATTTTTCTGAAACCAAGTCTTGATTGGATCTCATTTTCTTATCCAAATATTTATCTAAGTTAGGCCTTTTGATTTCAAAAGAAGATTTTGCCCTAAAAGAAGTCCGAGCTTAGGGTTAACATGATCAGATATTTTACCATTTTTTAGATTTTTGAAGTTGTTAACTCATTAACTTACAAATTTTTAAAATCAATCACATGGAGACTATATCATGTTCATGCTTTGATTTAAAAAAAAAAAAACTTTTTTGCTTTTGTTTTATCATTGTTATTTTTTGCTTTTTTGTTAATTTTGGTCCTTCTCTGATCATCTTCATCCCTCCTTTGATTTGAAATTTTTGTCACATCGTCCCGGCCGATGTTTATATCACATGGACAATCGGTTTTTCATGCTTCAATAACTCCATCTAATTAATATTCTAAACTTTTTTGCACTCATCATCCTAGACGATCCTTTATCGTCCTGGACGATATGATCTACCTCTGCTATAATCATCTTGATCGTCCGGGATGATAGCTTTTTTCTTCATGGATGATGCATTTATTGGTTATCGTCCCATCCGATACACCTATTCTTCTTGGATGATACACATGTTAGTACATTTAAAATCCTTAAAATCGCCTGGGACTATCCATTTTTGGATAATTGTCCTGGACGATCCATTATTCGGCATGGACGATGCACATGGTGCTGATTTAAATTGTCTTAAATTTGGCCGGTACAATCCATTATTGATCATCATCCTGAACGATCCACCTAATCGACCTGGATGATATGCTTTTTCAACGGTAGTCTGGCCTAACTCCTTGGGATGATCATCTGTGTCTAATCATCCCAGACAAAGTCTGATCATCTTGGCCGATCGGACTACCTTTTTGACCAATCGGCCTGTTCAAAATAATTGCACCAGATCGTCCTTGGTGATGCTGCGATCATCCTAGGTGATCGTGCGATCGGCCTGGATGATTCGATTGATCCTTTAAATTTAGAGCCTTCCAACCTATGTTTCTCACTTCAAAACTCTTCTCCTGTCTTGTTTACTTCCTATTTTCTTATGGCTGGAAGAATGCGTGCTCGTCAGATGTCTGGAAGCTCCTCGAGGGGCATGCTGGACCCTTGTTTTTGGGAGGTAGATGATCAGGCTACCTACCATCGTTACAAACAGTGCGGCATTACTCTCTCCCGCATAATCAATCCAGCCTATCTCTCCTTTCTGGTACTGGATCTTTTCACCCACACTTCTCTTTACTTTAAAAACCCTCACTGTCCTTTAGTTTTGAACTTCTATTTGAATTATATGCAAACCTCCGCATAAATTCTTCCTACACTACTCTCACCTCCTATGTATATCGACGTCTTGTCGAGATCACATATCAGGATTGTGCTGAACTATTGCAGTTCTTCACCACTAGGGATAAGCTGCATACCCTTGTCTCTGATCCTAACTTTGACTGATCCACTACAAATCACTTTCTTTACCACACCAATGCACACTTTCATGTTGGAGAGACTAGCTCTTTACTCAAAGATGCTATGACAATCCAGCATGTCCTTCGCACTTCTGTTATTCCAAAAGTTGGGGACCGAGTCCACATCACTCCACTTCTTTCACTCACTACTTCATGTTTGCTTATGGCTGGTGAAAAGCATGCTCGTCAGATATCTGGTAACTCCTCAAGGGGCACATTGGACCCTTATTTTTGGGAGGTAGATGATCAGGCTACCTACAATCGTTACAAATAATGTGACATTACTCTCTCCTGCATAATCAATCCAGCGTATCTCTCCTTTCTGATACTAGTTCTTTTCACCCACACTTCTCTTTGTTTTATTCTCACCCTCACTGTCCTTTAGTTTTGAACTTCTTTTTGAATTATATGCAAACCTCCGCATAAATTCTTCCTACACTGCTCTCACCTCTTATGTAAATCGACGTCTTGTCGAGATCACATATCAGGATTATGCTGAACTATTACAGTTGTCCACCACTGGGGATAAACTACATACCCTTATCTCTGATCCTGACTTTGACTAATCCACTACAAATCATATTCTTCGCCACACTTTCATGTTGGAGAGACTAGCTCTTTACTCAAAGATGCTATGACAATCCAGCATGTCCTTCGCACTTCTGTTATTCCAAAAGTTGGGGACCGAGTCCACATCACTCCACTTCTTTCACTCATTACTTTTTACATTCTAGCCCATAGATAATTCAATGCCACAGACCTGATCTTCCGCTACATCGAGTATTTGACTACCATTAGAGATCTAGGTCATAGAAGAAAGACGAATCTTGCTCTAGGACACATCATTGTATATGTTCTAGAATCCAAATACAACTTTTAATATTCTGCTCCTCCCAACCATCTACCACCTTTCTACTCCAACAATTCCTTCAATGCCCTTCACAGTACTCATCTCTACCCAGGGGATTGGGATGCTCAGGGGGCAGAGGAAGAGGAGGCTCCCGCTCCCGCTCCTATTCTTGAACCGGTTCCTCTTCGCCAGCACTCTCAGCTGGATTAGTTGGTGGAGAGATTTGATCAGTTTGAGACCCATTTTGATGCCTATGTTACACACCACCACCAGCGGCATGACCAGGACATTGCCTGGTTTGGGGCACAATTTGCTACGCTCTCCAGTTACCTTCAGCAGCCACCACCACCACCACCTCTATCTGATGATCAGGGCCCTCATTGTTTTGATTTTCTTTATGTTTTTCTAGTTTGTTTCTTTTTTAGTTTTAATTTCAATTTTCTGTAGTTTATTGTTTTATGTTTTATTTTAGTTTCTGTTATGTTTTTATTTGTGTTTTTCACCTTTTTGTGATGTCAAAAGGAGTAGTTTGATGTATCTTGTACTTTGAATTCTGTACTATTTGAATTTTTTTGGTATATTTTCCATCATCAAAAAGGGGAAGATTATTGCAAATCTAAGTTTATGGATAAGAATTTTAAAGATACCAAACATTCCTGATTTCCTACAACTACTTTGCCTACTAACTTTTCAGGTGCACAAGATCGAATGTTACTCAAGCCACCTCAAGATCAGGTAGATTTAGGTTGAGTCAAGTCTGTATTTTTCCTTTCTTGAGACAATTGTAAGAGTGGTTCCTGATGCTAAGTAACCTTACACACACACATTTGAGTGGTTTTTTGAGTTTTTCTTTTTTTGAGTACATCGGCCTGGACGATGTTCATATCTGCCAGGACAATTCAACTAAAAATAGAAACCCTAATTAAGGCATCCTGATTAAGCAGCCATCATTAAGCAAATCATCCTAGATGATCCTTGTATCGGCCAGGGCGATAGGATCTATTAAGAAAAAATCATCCGTCATGATCAATTTAGGTATTCTTTATTTTAAATTATCAGCCTAGATGATCTCCATATCGGCCTGGATGATACTACACAATTATGCCTAAATTAATCTGGCAATTATGGAAATTAATAAGGCTAATTGATACGATCACATGGGCCCGGGTGATCGTAGAATCAGCCGGGATGTTGTCCTAGATGATTGACATCGGCTAGACTCTATTCAGGGCAATGTTCAAGATGATTGTACTCAGATTTAATCTAATCGACTAGGACAATATTATATCAGCCTGGATGATTTAACCAATTTTCTTTTGATCATCCTGAATCATCCCAGCTGATACTACTCGGCCAGGACAATATTGATATCATCCTGGGCGATAAAGTCGGTTCTTGAAATTCTATTTAAAGGACCCAAATTTTCTTATGCAACAAGACCTTAACTGCTGCTGTCTTAACCTGAGAGAGCCTTGGGAGAGGGAGAGAGAGAGAGAGAGAGAGCGAGAGAGAGGAACTTGTGAGGCGGAGTTTGTGAGAGGGTTCACAAAGGTTGCTCCAAGCAAGGTTCCAAGTCATCGTCTTTGTTCTTCATCCTTCATCCTTGGGAGGTTCTTGGGAGGTTTACTTCAGCAAAGGTCTGGGTTCTCTTCCCACTTATGGAGAAAGCAAAAGGAGTCGATTCTCTGCTGTACCGAGGTTGGTGATAAGGAGTCTGTTGTAAAGGCTTCTCCACCTAGCTGTGGGAGCTAAAGGAGAGACACTTAGTTAGTATAATACTCGGAGGGTGCCTCCGAGGAGTGGACATAGGTAAAGGATTGATCGAATCACTATAAATCCAGTGTTGTCTTTCTTTGTTTTGCTTTTGTATTTTTTTTTCTACACCTTCATTTCTATGGTAATTTGGTTTTAAAGTTTTGTTGTGCTTGACCTAAAGAAAAATTTTTTAAAGTACCAATTCCCCCCCCCCCTCCCCTCTTGGTTAGCCTCGGGCTAGTTCTTAAGGGCTTAACATCCGAAACGAACTTTCAATAATTTGGAGAAGTAAGCCAAGTGGAGGTGGGGAATTATAGTTGGTAAATTATTACACATAATGGGGTTATTAAGATTTTAGTTTAGAATATAAGTTATTATTTTATGTAAAGATTAGGTGGTGGAAGAAGAGTTCAAATAAGAGAAAGTTTGTTATGGTTGTTAAGCCTCTAAGAACTAGCCAGAGGCTAACCAAGAGGGGAGGGGGGTTGAATATGTAATTTAAATATTTATTCAAAAAAAGAAATTATTTTTATAACTTCTTTTAGTATCTATAAATAGGTATTTTTTTACTTGTTGATGTTGAAGCTAGTTCATTTCATGATAACAAGGAAATCAAAATTTTCAATCATATAGTTAATCACAAAAAAACTAAAGTGTAGAAAATAATACGAATAAATACACTAGAATTTATAGTGTTTCAATCTAACCTGACCTATGTTCACTTCCCTAAACCCTCCATTCCATGAACTATACTAAAAGTAGTGTTACACCATTTACCCTCAATGTAGGGTGGACAAGTCCTTACAAAATCTCTTCAATCAACCCTACGTGGCAGAGAACCTTACTTTTTTTCACCCTCCTAGCAAAGGCAAAGGAACAAGAATAATTTTTCTCCCTCCAGGAGATGAAAGAGAACCCATAATCCTTTTCTCCCTCCTTTATTTGGTAGAGAACAAAGAGCTAGTTCTTTAGAATGTCGACTTAGAGCCACAAATGGATCCAGAAAAAATCTTGAAAAAGACAAGGAAGAACCATACATTGAGTAAATTTGTGAACCCCTCACAACTTTCGCTCACAAACAACTCTCCCTCTCTTCTCTCCCAAAGCACTCCTTTACTCCCTTTCCATGCTTTCTATCAAGACACTTAGTAGCTAAAAGTCATTTCAAATAAGACTATGGGAAAGCTTAAACAAAGAGCCTCTTAGAAAGCCCAAAATTTTAATCTGGCATCTTTGATCATCAAGTAGGATCGAAGATCACACTATACAATTAGTTTAAAATAGTAATTTCAGATAGTATGAACTACAACCCACTAAATGATTAGTATAAGTGTTCATATTGATCATGCAGAATTATTTAGAACCTCATCTAGATGATTATTACAAACACATAGCTAATCATCCAATACGATAGGCGAAATTTTGTTAACATAACATGCAAGAATCGGGTCATGCAGTATGATCATCTCTGATTATTTTGTGTGATTTGAGTGAATAATTTAACCATAATTAAAGTCCTAATTATAGAATCAATTTAGGCATGATTTCCTTATATCATACAGTATTATACATATCATTACTATACTATTAAAAAAATTTAAATTTAAAAAAAATACATAAATTAGAATTTGTGACTATTTTCATGATTATAATAGATCAATACGTATGAAATGGATCATCCAGTATTTTATAAATCGTACCGCATGATTAGTATAAAAAAGAACTTTTTTTGTTCACTCACCAACTCACTCCATTAAGTGTTTGTGTGCAAGGTTACTTAGCTTTAGGATCCACCATCATACTTATTTGACTCAAGAAAGGTAAGAATTATAAAAAAACAAAAAAATATGGACATTATTCTTAGTCTACCTAGTTTTGATCTGACTGAGGCTGCAAGTGAGCTGTGTTCTTGAAAAGTTACTGAGTATGGAAAAAATATATATGCAATAGATTCAAATAGAATAGTAAAAAATCCTATAATGTTTTTTATCCTTAAAACCATAAGTCTTTGGTCTGGATTGTCAATAATCAGGGTTTTGGTCTATAAAGAAGGAAACAAATGTCAATTGCTTGGGCTTGTTCTTATATTACCCATATGCATATTTTTTTTCTTAAACTTTAGTTTGATATGAAGTTATAAATTAATTACATTCTTATCAATCTAAAATTTTTAAAAGCTATCGACCATCATATTTGGCTCTATGTTTGATCACATTTAAATATAAAGCTAATGATGAGTGTTGAAAAGTTAGAACATGTTTACAGCTTTCACACAACATAAATTATTTTTTGTTTTAAAAAAGAACAAACAAAATTTTGATAGTATTCAGAGTGAGAATTTAGTTTAGGGCATAAGATAAGTAATAGTTTATTAGTGAATTTTATATTGAATAATTAGATTTTTAATAAAATGGGTAATTTATTTTACAAAATAGAAAAATCTTACTCGCAAATAGAAATTTTTTTTAGCTCTTTGTTGAATCTGATTGTGTTAAAATATCAAGTTGCATTACTGTATGGAACATCAATTATATTGGTTGAGCTCGTTAGGGGGTTTCAAGGGACCTCTATATGCTTGGGTTCTAGTGTTTTGTATCGAATTTTTTTCCTTTTGAGTACAACATTGTGGCCTTATATAGTCAAGTTGGAAAAAGATATAGAGAGGAGTGTCGCATTGCTCTAAATTTGGATGCAATTACTTTGTTAGTTAGACTAGACATAGAGTGGAGTCTTGTGTTGCTAAAAATATGGGGGCACAATGTTCCAAGTAGGGCTGGACGTTTTTAATTCTCATTTCTCTTGTTTAACTTGTAGTGTTGTACCCCTTGGTTAGTTTTGTTTTTGTATCATTATCTATTACGTTGGTGGAAGGAATAAAAAGCGACAAGGAAAGTGCACTAAAGAATGATATATGTAAAAATTCCTCAAATTTTCTACGTTAATCCTAAATTTTTTTGTTGCATTTTCTATGTTTTTTAGAAGATGTTGTGCTGGTTACTTTCCCAACAAAATCTTTTGAATGGAATTTTCAGTTAAAACAAAATTGCCTAATTATGTGAGAAAAGGCTAATTGTTAATAGATATTGTTAAGGAACTTAGTTAAATTCACAAAAAATGGAGTTCATCACTTAGATGAAAATCTGATGCAATATTGTAACTTAAAATATTATAGATAATTTTTTTAAAAGAATTAATTATAGAGGAGATTTAGGAGAATTAGTTTTATGATTAAGTGGAAGTTGACGCTAACCTCATAGCCGCTAGAGAGAGAAACATCAGCTAGAGAGAGAAACAACTGAATTTTGAATTTTTCAAATTCGTTGTTTTTCTGCAACCTTTATCGCCGGCTCTTGGCGATGATGGCGGAAGTCCTCCAACCACCGGTCGGTGCGCTTAACTCAACTTGAGGTTCAGATGGATAAATCGGAAAGGAAGGTAATCGACGACATACATTACTGCGATCAGATGCAGATTACGTGCATACCAGAATGGCTGCAAAACCTTTGGTTATCAAAGAGGTTAGTGATTTACCTGTGAAGAAGATTGTTGAAATTGTGGAAGGTAAAGGTAAAAGTATTTTTATTAAATCTGATTGCATTACTCCACGGCTTGGGAAGTCTCGTGCAATTTTGATGCAGAATTCTCATGATGTGGAAGCTTCTTCATCCGAATGAAGATTTATGTTAATAAATTCAGATGTTCAAATGTAATCTCTGACCTGTGGCTAGCAATAAATGTGAATATCTTGAATGATGTTAATAATAAATCTCATACTATGGATAAGCTATCTTATGTTCCTTGTACAGTCTTACCAGTTAAGCCTTTCATGCAATCTGAAAATGTTGAAAAAAATTTCCAGTTTCACTATGGCAATGAATGCAGAAAATGTTTCTATAAACAATTCTATTAATACTTGGAAGAAGACTCAGCACATCAAGCTTAACTATGATATGGATTCAACCTCCATTACTGATTACGGGATTGCTGTAATTATGAACTCTGAATCAGAAAATGTTAATTTTCACACCCTGAGGAATTCAATGGTAATCAAAGTCTTGGGTAGCAATATCCCTTTCCCAGTTTGCAGTGGAGAGCTTCGGAAGCAATGGTCTAGATTTGGGAACTTTCACCTTATAACCTGGGGTCTTGATTAGATTCTCTATTCTTTTACAAAGCCTGAAGAAGTTGAAGAAATCTTAGAAAGAGTTCATTGGTTTATAGGAGTCAATATTATTGGTTTGGATAGATGGTCCCCTACATTTTCATCTGAATCACTCAAATGTCTTACAACACCTATTTGGATTCATATGTCGTGCTTACCTTTACACTACTGGGATGAACAGATTATTTGTAGAATTGCATCAAAGATAGGAGTTCCTATATATCTAGATGGAAATTCTTTTAAATGGGGAAAAAGGGAGTATGCCCAGGTTTGTGTTCGTTTGGATCTAGACAAAAAAGTACCTAAAGGAGTTTGGATAGAAGGGATGCATGGTAGATCCTTCCAAAAGGTAGAATATGAGAAGTTTCATCTCTATGCTATCATTGTGGTAAAATGGGACATTTAAAGAACAAATGTTCTTTGATCAATAAATCTTCTTCAAAAATAGTTGCTTCAATTTCAAATGTTAGGGAGAAAAGGGTGATTCAAGAAGAAGGAAATTCAAAAGATCAAGATGAATTAGAACCTTGGATAAAGGTCAAATTCAGGAAAAATAAAGCTGTTGGCAAAAAAGCTTTTAATAAGAAAATAGATATTCATAATGATCCTCCAGTTCAAACAAATTCCATCACAGAAGAAGGAGAGATTATTGAACCACGGAATAATGATGTAATTCAAGTCTCAGAATCTTCAGCTAATAGTAAATCCCTTGGATTTATAAAGAATAAAAGCCCTTAAGTACAGTTGAATAACAGTTTTAGCATCCTATAAGAGGATTTGCAGGATACATGTCTTAAAGATATTATGAGAAAAGGCTGTATTACAGAGCCGGTTAAAACAACTCCTTCTAAATGTGATGAGAAGGATGATATAAAGTTTACTTTTGTAATGACAAGAGAAGAAATTGAAGTTGTTAAATACTTCAATAATAAAGAAGAAATGGTTCTTAATAGCTCTTAGGATGATTACTTGGAGAAGGTTGATTCTCCTTCTAATGACAATAATGGGAAGGGTTTCTTACGAGGTCTTGCAAGTCCTAATGGATTACTAGCGAACTCAAGTATTCCCTATCATAAATCTGATTTCAAACTTCAAAAAGAACTGAAATCCTTGGGAAAGGATAATATTATATCTCATGGAAGAAAAGTAGGTGGTCTTGTTAAATGTAGGAAAGGGAGTAATCCCTATTCTTATCAATAATGACTTCTTTATTTTTTTGGAATTGTAGGGCCTAGGAAAAAGGAAGCCTCCCACTACTTGAAGGTATGTATAAAAGATAATGATATGATCTTTGTTGGTCTGTCTAAAACAAAGATATCTTCCTTTGATAGAAAGGATTGTGACAAATTCATTGGTAAGCTTTGGTATTTTTATTTAATTCCTGCTGAAGGACTTTTTAGAGGACTATTGGTTTTATGGAAAAAGGATCTAGCTTATTTCTCTATCTTAGTGACATTTCCTCAAGCTATTGTGGGACAATTAAACATCTTTAATAAAGGTGTATGGCTCATAGCCTCAATTTATGGGTGTAATGACTCTTACAAAAGAAGAAGCCTTTGGAACACTCTTGAAGGTTTTTCTAACTCTAATTTGCCAACTATCATAGGAGGAGACTTCAACTGTCTATTATCTTAAGAGGACAAGCAAGGTGGGAAAAATTTTAAATTCTCTCAAGGTGCCCAAGAAATTAGAAATTTTATAAGCTCCTGTGATCTTCATGAAATGAAATTCATTGGACCAAGGTTCACTTGGTGTAACAACAAGATAGGGGGAGCTCAAATTATAGAAAGGTTGGATAGATGTATTTTGAATTCTGTTGCTTTGGAAACAATATAAAACCCAGTTATTAGGAACACTCCATGGGTAGCTTCAGACCACTGCCCCATTTTAATCAATTTGCTGAATCCAGCTGCTCGGAAATAATTAGATATGAATAAGTTTGGTCATCTTATCTTGCTTCTACCAGAATTTCTCTTAACTCATGGAAGAAGAGTATGAAAGGTGATCTGGTTAACTCTTTGAATAAGAAATTTAAAAGAGTTTTAAATGCGATGTATTACTGGAGTAAATCCAAACAACAGGATATGATGATATTGAAGGAAAGATTGAAGAAAGAAATTTTGGAAATGCAATTTAAAGAAGTAGAAGCGGGTGGGCTGTCTAAGGATATGTTATAGTTGCTGAATTCAAAAGTTCATGAATTCAATATTACTCTAGCCCGGCTTAACACGTGGTGGAAGCAAAGAGCTAAGGCAAAATGGTTGGTAGATGGTGATTCAAACACCATGTTTTTCCACATATATGCATATGGTTGATGTAATTCTAACTGGATCCATAAAATAAAAGATGATGTTGGAAATGTTATTGAAGATAAAAATCAAATTGAAAACATTTTTTTCAATTATTTCAAGAACAAATGGGAAGAGAAGAATTGCTGTTTATCAAGTTGGCCCAAGCCTTTCAATGTGCTGAATGATTTGGAAAGACAAATCCTTTCTAATGATTTCAGGGAAGAGGAGCTAGATGATGTGGTTAAACAGCTTAAATCCAGCATTTCTCCAGGTATTGACGGGATCTCTTACTCTTTCATCAAAACATTTTGGTTTATCATTAAAAATGATGTTTAGAAGGCTATTCATTCATTTTTTGAACTGGGAGTTATGAGTCCTAGTTGGAAGGATACATTGGTAGTTCTTATACCAAAGACAGAGAATCTGATATTGCCTAATAACTTTAGACCTATAAGTCTTTATTTATCTATATATAAGTTGGTCGCCAAAATGTTACTGAACATAATGTTAGTTTTTATTCCAAAACTTATTTTTGAGGAACAATCAGCATTTATTAAAGGCCAATCTAGTTCAGCCCACATTCTGTTAGCCTAAGAAGTGTGTAACAAATTTAGATTTTCTAAATCTAAAAAAGGGCTTATGGCTATTAAAATTGACATGGAGCAAGCTTATGACAGTATGGGGTGGTCAACTTTTACTCAAGTCATAAAAATTTGGGTTTTCCAAATATATTTGCTAACTACCTTATTCAATGTGTTTCTGACACTAATTTTTCTATAATTATTAATGGTAGTAATTCGAGTTGGATCAAGGCTAAAAGGGAGTATAGGCAAGGTTGTCCCCTTTCTCCCTTTCTTTTCATCTTATGCTCTCAACTTTTGTCTGATGTTGTTACACAATAAGGGAAGGAATTGGGCATCAAAGTAGCTCCTAATGCTGAGAAAATTTCTCCCTTAATATATGCTGATGACATAGTTTTGTTCTTAGAAGCCAATGGAAGAAGTATTAAGAAAGCTAAAAAAATTTTGGAAGGATACTGTAATTGGTCTTGGCAAAGGATCAATGTTCATAAATCTTCCATTATATTTGGGAATTCGATTAATAGAATGAGAAGAAGGAGATTGGCTAAAATTCTGAAAATCAAAGTGGTAAAAGAATTTAAATATCTTGGGATCAATATTGTGTTGAGAAGAACTTATTGGATGGATTTCTACCATCTACTGGACAAAGCAAATAAATATTTGAATGTATGGGGTAACCGATATATTTCATTAGTCGGGAAGATACTTCTTGTCAAAACTATTTTATCTTCTTTCCCTATTTATCGCATTACTCATTCTTTAGTACCATTGGGAGTACTAAAGGAACTGGGTAGAATGTGTAGGGAATTTTTGTGGAACAAACATGATGGAAGTAAAGGGTTACATTATGTTTTATGGGATGTACTTTGCAGGCCTCTTAGAATGGGAGGACAAGGTATCCAATCCATGGTTTATAAGGTTGGTCCACTTCGAGCAAAATTTGCCTGGAGCCTCATCTCCGGTTCATCTTCACTCCTCAATAGAATTTTGGTTGCTAAGTATGGCAATGAACTTTGGAATATTCAGCTTAAATATCAAAGTTCTCTTACTATCAAAATTATTGTTAATGGATTTCAGGCTCTTAAAGATATTTTAAGGTGGAAAGTGTCTACGGGCAGCAATGTCAACATCTTGCAAGATGTTTTGATATTTGATAAATCCATTAATAGATGGCTAACCTTTGTAGATAATATGGAATAGGATATCCAATCTCTGGATTATTTTGTCAATGGAGGAGAATGGAGTGCAAAAAAATTGAAGCAATTCTTTGGGCCTGATTTGATTGAAAAAATTAAAAAGGTTCATATATTCATTGATTTAAATGAGGAACAGTGAGAACTCAAATATAAATTCTCTGGTAAATCTATTTCAACATTAATTTCTATGGAATCTAAAGTTGATGGGTGTGAAGATCCTCACTGACAATGGAGAAAAAATCTGAAGCTTAGACACCCAGTGAGTTTATTTTGGTGGAGACATGGCATCAATGCAATTCCATCAAATGATTTTTTTGATACACAAAAATCTGTCCAGGAATGAAGACTGTCCGAGAGGTTGCAAGTCAGTGGAAAATGCTAACCATATTGCGGTAAATTGTCTTAAGCTGGTGTAGATATTCAACATTATCAGAACTTGGGGCTTTTCTATTCCTGTTTTTAATTCCAATCAAGAATGTTTTTTGGCCTTAAATCTTATGGCTAATACTGAACCTTTACTTGGAAACATTTATTGTTCTGTGGTTTTCTTAAACTGGATTAACAGGAATAATGTAGTCATGGGGGAAAGGAAGATAGCATCTCATATATAGCGGCTAATGCTGTCAGTATGGTTGAAGCCTCTTTCAAAAGAAGTTCGGATTATTGGGAAACTAACCAGCTTTCATAGCTGTCTTCTCATTGGTTTCCTACTCCCGCCAAATGGATTAAACTAAATATTGATGCCTATTTTAAAAGAAATTACAATGCAGGTATTGGCGGTGTATTCCGAGACCATAGAGGGAGACTACTATGTGCATTTAGGATGAAGTGTAAGCACTAGGATTCAGCTCAAATGGAAATGTAAGCAATTTTTTCTATAAATACATTTATTCATGAATGAAGATATGATTACAAAGGAATTATCATAGAGGGAGATAATAAAAATAATATTGATTTTGTCCAAAAAATCTATAATAAGCAACCAGTTGAAGAGGAAGGCATATGCAAATTGGACTTCTCTTTTCTCTCGAAGTTGAATCAGCTTCTTTTTCTATTTATTTATAGATAATGCAATAAGTTAGCTAATTTTTTTGCTAACAATGCATGTTCCTTAGATTTCTTTTGGGATGATCTCAGTAGTAATAATGTTCCTCCTCATTTTATTTCGTTACTCAAGGAGGACTGTGATTGTGGAGCAATCACTTAGTTGATTGTATCTTTCTTTTTTATCTTAATAATATTGCTTTATTTATTTCATAAAAAAAAGAATTAAATCAACACGAATAAAATTTTAAATATAAGAATTCGAATTATTAAAAATTAGATTATATTTAATGAGATAAAAAGATAAAACTATTAGTTTAATCCCTATATGTAATTCTAATTATTAATTATATTATTGAAAAATAAATTTTTTTAATCTTAACTAAAAGAAATGAGTGCAAAATATTTTAAAAAAGTGAATGTAGTTTTACAAATTTCTTAAATTTTCTTAACTTTAATCAAAAGAGTGGATAAAAAATATTTTTTTACTATCAAGAAATGATCTTTCACTTTAAACATGTGATAAAAGAACATAATGTAGAGAACATAAGGGTTATGTACTCGTAGTTAGCTAGACAAGTTAAAAACTTATAAAGTAATGAATTTTCACTAATAATGAAAATTTGCACTCGATAGAGGCCTTTGGAAAAAAAATGAAAATATATCTTCCTTCTAATACAATATTTTTAAGTGCTTACAAAATTAACAATGAAAAGAGTCAAAAGTCTATTTAGTAGTTCCACAATTGGCAATTTCATAAATCACCTGTGATAAAACCATAATATAAATTCCTAATAAAACTCTTCTTACCATTATTGAAACACAACAATTATCGAGGGACACAGACGATAATTATAAATTTACATAAAAAATAAACATCAAGTTATGGTGATTATATAAACATCAAATTATCGAAGGACACACACACACACATATCATTAGTTATGGTGATTATATATATATATATAATCATGATAACTAATGATTGTTTTGATAAGCAAGACATATTTTTGAAATAAAATGTTACAATATGAAGAAAATTGCATAGAAGATAAGGATTTGATAATTTGCCAAATGCAATTTGAGCATGTGATTTATAAATTTAAAGAAGGAAAAATTTATTATCAAATGATATTACTAGAAGATAAATTGACACATAGATGTTTATATTTTAGTATCTTAAACATTTTAGGCTAAATAAGTGTATAAACGAACTCATAACTTTTAAAGTTTAATTAAAATAGAAAAAAATTGAAGAATGTATCAATAATAAAAGTTTAAATAAAAATTATATATATTTTTAAAATATGCTTCAATGCTTTTAATGCAAGTGTAGCAATGCCATAACCACCTAGCTTTTTTCAATGATATAAAAGTAAAAAATAAATTAACCTTTGATAAAAATGGAACTATTTATTAAGTTTCTAATTGATGTTTTTTATACAAAATCAACATTAAGCTTTATCTCACTACATGGAGTCAGCTAAATGAATCCTTTTTTTCTATAATATAATATACATAAATTAAATTGCACTAAGTACACAAAGTAAATATATATTTTTTGTCTCTTTATCTTTAATGAGTAGAAAACAGTGTAAGGTATAAATAGAGAGACAAAGAGAGAGCGAGAAAGAATGAGACGTGCATAAATTCTCCTAATTTTCATGTTGAATTTCTTAGTGTTGTGTTGCTCTGGGTCATTTTCTAATTTCAGATTTTTCCACATTAAATCCCGAGTCTTTTTATTTGTTGCATTTTCTCTTTCTTATTTGTAGATGTTGTGTAGGTTTTTTTCCCAACACAATCTTATGAAGGGAAATTTAACTTGAAACAAAAGGGCCTTTTTATGTGAGGAAAGGTTAAGTGTGAATAGAAATTTTTATGGAAATTAATGCAACTTGTAAAACTGGAGTTCGCCACATAGATGGAAATCTATTGATATATTATATCATAAAATATTTTAGCTAAATTTTAAAATAACAAATTGAAGAAGAGATTTGGGATAATTAGTTTTATTTCACGTGTATTAAATGCACCTGAATAAAAACTTAAATTTAAAAACTATATTATGAAAATTTAAATTATAGTTTTAGTTTTAAAAAGTTAAAATTATTAATTTTATCCCAATAAGTAATTCTAAATATTAATTATATTAGTGAAAAAAAAATATTTTTTTAACTTTGATCAAACGAAATGAGGGAGATATATTACAAAAAAGAGAAAATAGATTTTTTCTTTCTATTATAGTATAAGTAAGTGCTTACACAATCAACATAGGAAAGAGTTGAAAGATTGTTCAGTATCTCCATAATTTTTTATGTAATAATGATCAGGAAAAATTAAGAAGTGAAAGTATCTGAATAAAAAAATCATTTTATCAAAATTACACATTACTCCATAATGAAAGATTAATACATAAAAATTCATCACTTCTGTACGTAAGAATTCTATTATTGTCAATTTATTATATTAACTAAACATAAAAATATGATCCATTTGTCAATTCATGTAATGACATATAAGCTAATCTCCTCATTAGTTCGTCTTTTGCAATGGGCGAATCATTATGAAAATGAATATATATTTTTATGTTAGCAAAAAAAAATTGATCATGCCCATATGCAACATCATCATAAAAATAGCTAATATTTAGAGTAATGAGTTGATTCTGCTGTTAGCTATAAGCTAAAGAGAAAAAGGGTATTCATTTAGAAGATATCTAAATTAAAAGTAGTATTACAAGAATCCAAAATTCATTAATTAGAATCATAAATAGTATAATTTCATAAATCTCATGAATCTTGATTAGGTTGTTAAACCTAAGCTATTGCCCTAAGACTAAGCAATAGGGGGGGGGGGGGGGGGGGTGAGTTGGTAATTTTAAAAAAAATTCACTTGGATTTTTGAAATTTGAAAACCTTTAATACTTAGTAGCAAGTTAGTTAAGAATATAAAAACAAAAATTTCAACCACAGTAAATAATTTACAGTAAATAAAATGCAAAAAATAAAAGAAATAAAAATTTATAATGGTTCAGTCAAACACGACCTACTTCCATTTCCTAAAGACTCACTCTTTAGGTAATTCACTATTAACAATGTGTATATTGTTGAGATAGTTGCTACTTAGTTTTGCATGTTTGACCTTCTTGCAACTTGTATGTTTTTGGTGATTCCAAATATTTTTGTTTTGATTATTAATTTGTCCTAATATATTTTGGAAGAATTGTTTTGCTCTTGTGTGTACTAAAATTTCAAGAAAACCATAATCCAGATTATTGAAGACTTCAGATCAAGATCAACTTAGAGTGTATTGTAAATTGAACTCTATAATTTTTATTTTATTGAATTTGAGAGTGTGATTGTAATTGAGTAACTGAGCACACACACTGTTGGAGAGTTTTAAAATTCATTTTTTAACTGATCTTATGGTACGATACCCTTTCGTATGGGATGATCTGGTTAGTTATTTTTCCCAACGAGCAATGGAATGAACAGAAAATGGCAAAAAAATTTCTAAGTAAAGATCGTATGGACAACATTTTTTGTTTATACTGGGATGATCTTCTCTACTTTTGATGAATGTGAAGATCATACGGACGATATTTTTCATTCATACTGAGACGATATTCTCTATTTTTTATGAATGTGAAGTTTGTACAAATGATATTTTTGTTCGTATCAGGACGATCTTCTCTGGTTCGTCCTCAAACATTATTCGTACATATGATATTTTTTATTTATACTGGGACGATCTTCTCTTGTTCATCCTCAAATATTATTCATATAAATGATATTTTTCATTCATATTGGGAAAATCTTTTTGTTATTCATGCTACCAAAATCGAATCATGACTATTTTGGTTTTTTTCTAGAGAGAGAAGATATTCTAGACAGAGAAGCTCCCGAAAAATTTAGACAGAGAAACTTCGTTGTTTTTTTTTTCAAAATTCTCTGATCCATAATTTTGGCAAGTTGTTAGTCGATAGTGGATGAATAAGTGGCGTTCTCCATTGATCTTCGGCATCCTCCCGGCGATCTATCCTCTACCTTTGGCAAATATGATGTCTCCAAAATAACTTTTAAAGCTGGGCTTTGAAGATCAATGAGCTATTGCCATAAGTTGTAATGAAATCACCCCCAGCTTCTGGAAAAGGCAAAGGAATTGTGATTGATGCTATAGAAAGGAATTATCATAAATAAAGTGGTTCATCACAGATAGTTTATGATAAAGAAGCTTCTTCTTCTTTGGGGACGAAATTATTTGTGAACAGGTTCAATAATAATGTTGCTAAACCTCTATTTTTGGAGGATGGAGTATCATTTTCTAGTAAACTGATGGAGAACACTCTATATGCTCACAACAATGCTACGGAAAGAAATGATAAGAAGCAAGGTTTAAATGTTTAGAATTCATGGACAAGGAAACCTAATATCAAATGCAATTTACCAAAAGACGAATCTTTCTTGTCTGAAGCTAGAAAACAGTCAAGTTGAATGAATCAAATATGAAGACGAATTCTGATAAACTACAGTTATCTGTAGTAGTGAAAGTATTTAGAAAAAATGCTCCAGTCTTTGTGATATCTAAAGAGCTGCGACGACAATGGAGCATGTTTGGGAAGTTCCATATAACTTCTCTCGGTCTTAAGCGGATCTTATCTTCCTTCTTTCCTAATGAAGCCGTGGATAAAGTTTTAGAAGGAGGTCCTTGGTATGTTAATGGACATATAGTGGGGATTGATAGGTGGTCTCCTCTATTTTCTCCTTCATCATTGAAGGGATTAACATCACCAATTTGGGTAAGACTTCCATATCTCCATTAAATCTATTGGGATGAAGACAACGTGACCAGGATTGCTTCGAAAATAGGAGAGCCACTTTGGATTGAAGGCAACATGTTTCAGTGGAGTAAGAGGGAATACGCTAGAGTCTTTGTTCGTATGACTCTAGACCAACAGTTTCCAACAGGCATTTGGGTGGAAGGGTCTTGTGGGCGATTTTTTCGGAAAGTAGAATATGAGAAAGTGTCCTCTTTTTGTTTAAAGTGTGGGAAGGTTGGCCACTTAGTAGACTATTGCAAAGATGGTAGGGAAGGAAGATAGTATGTTTATGTGAATAATTCAGAAGTAGAAAAGCATTCTCAACCCGCTCAGATGGAGGAAGAAGATTCTAACAAGGTTTACAGGCCTTGGATACTAGTCAAAGACATGAAAAGAAGAAAGAAGATGCTACCTATCATGGGTAATGTTAATCAGAAGACTGATAGATTTAAAAAAACAAAAGCAGTATTTGTTCAAAAATCTACTAAAAATTCAACTATCCCATCTTAACAAGCTGTAGCAGACATTCCAGAACAAAATGTTGAAGAAGTAGGAGTTGTACAGGAGATGGAAGTCATCCCAGTAAAAGCTGTTAATACAAAAGTGGTGGTAGTAGAGAAGGATATCATATAATATAATATGAATAATGAAGCTCCTGAAATCTCAAGAATCAACTCAGTGCTGAATTATCCAGTTAATGACATAATCAAGTTCTGATTTCGTAATCTCTGTTCAGATGAACCAGAGGAAGTGGCCACGGTAGAAGAGCTGGAGGATGGTGAAATAAGAAGAAGTAACATAAAAATTCATGAAACAGAATCAGAAAGGATGGCTGATTCTGTTTAAAAAAAGGAAAGCTCTTTAAAGAGTTAAATTCCCAGGGCAAAGACAACATAATTTCTCAAAGAAGGAAAGGAGAAGCTGCAAAGAAATTTAAGAATGGGATCTGAAAGTTTGTTAGGGATGTTAAGCACTATAGAACTGGCCCAAGCTAACAAAGAGGGTGGGTGAATTGGTAAAAAAAATTCTTTTCACAAAGAAGTAAAATCTCATAAACCAAAGTCACACCACAAAAAAAAGTGCGAAAGCAAGAAATAAGAACACAGAGATTTATAGTGGTTATGTCAACTCGACTTACATCCACTCCCCAAAGGCGCCCTCCGAGTATTGCACTACAATCGTGACTCTCCTTTAGCCCCCACAGCTAGGCGGAGAAGCCTTTACAACACTTCTGTTTCCCCACTACGGTGCGGCATAAACCGTTCGTTCTTTTACCATCCCAGTTGTTTGCCAGGATCCTTCGTCCTATTCACACTCTCCTAGTGTGGGTAGATGAAAACTTCGTCACTTGTCACACTCTCCTTTAGATTCCTTTATGTTGTTGTTTTTTTCGGGGGAGGGGGGGGAGGGTTATCACTTAGAGTATCATTTTCTCTTAGGTTCTACTTAATTTTAATTAACTATTAAACATTGTTGTTGGACTTTCTGTTATTTTATTAACTATGCATATCTATCATAAAGGGACTTGGGAGTTGAGCCAAACTTTCTCATAATCTTATATTTAAGAAATTTGTGCTCCACGAGTTCTCAAATTTTAAGTCCTCTAGTCAGTTGATGGTGTAAACCTTTCTTAACAGATGTTCTCACAATTTAAAATTTTTTTAAGATGTTCTATTTTTTACAAAAATGATCACTCGTTAGGATTCTTTTTATGTTAGATTTTGGGTAGAGGGTATTTAAGGTGCTCTTTTTATAATTAGATTTAGAGATGGAGTGACTAATTCAATTAATTATATTTTTTTAAGCTATGGGGTTAATTCTATATTATCATAATTTTTTAATATATCATAGTTACTATCTTTATTGCATTATGAGATTTATATGGGCCTTTTTTAGTATCTTTTTTAAATTTTTTAACTTTTGTGTTCTGATTTATACATTCTAAAACTTTTTTTGATTTTTCTAAAGATAGTAGATTTATCTTTAATGGGTTTCTCAATTGAGTATGTATTATTGCATTTTTTGACTATAATCTTTTTTATTTTTTTTTCTATCTCTACTCTCCTTAGTTGTTGAGTGATTCTTTTTTCATATGAGGAGGTAGGAACCAAATAATAACTTATGGTCAGATCAGTTTTTTTATTTCTTTTACATGTCTATTTTCCTTTAGTTATTTTTTGTATTCTTGTTACTTTAGTATTTAAAGATTCTTAGAGGAGAAGTGTTTTTCTTTTTTGGTAGATATTTGGTCTGTTCATATTATCTATTCGGATAAGAATTGGTTGGAGTTTCCTATATGTGTTGTCTTCTTTTGGAGTAATTACACTTCACATCGGATAGGAACATTCTATTAATGAAGCCTTGATGATCTTGAGATATTTAAAGAACTCCAATCTATAATGCAATTTATTTAGTTGGCTATTACACCTACTAAGGTTTATTGAACCCAAGTATCTTGCATTTTTCATAGACCCTTAACAATTTTTTAGTGTATAGTCTGTAGTTTGGGGAGTTATTTCCACTTTGTTTGCAAGTTTTTTAGAGTATTATGTTGACCAAGCCCGGATCTAATAAAGTCAGGAAGGTTTTAAATTTTTGGCTTGTGTATGAATATACAATATATTTATTGATATGCAGTTACCCATTACGTCTCATGCAAGAATGTACATTTGGAATTCTATTAGGCGTCTCAAGTAAATTTTTTTTTAGCAGCATTAGTCTGGGCTTTGTGTCCCTGGTTTCTTTGGAGTTCAAACATTATAATCTTATTTTGCATGTAGTTTTTTGAGATGAGCTAGACTTTATTACTTTGGGTTGTCTTATTAGTTGCATTTGATTAGTATGGTTTTGTTTGGGGTTTCAGTATTTTGTACTTGCTTTTGATGCAGAATTTACCTTGTTATGTTAACTCTATCCTACAGTTACTTGACAACCTCTTTAGGGATAGAGGCCATTTCCTCCGCCTGTATTATTTGGATCGTAAAGTTACTTTAATCTTTATTTACTGAACTTCAATTTTATTAATTTTTTATTAGTCACCCTGAACATTATATTGGAGATCACTATTAAAGATATTGATTGAATATTTAGTTATTCTATTTATTCGTTGTGATATATTCTCTACATATGTTGTTTACCTCTTACTTTGATCATAAACATTAAACATTGATGTTCTGTAGAATCTTTATTATTATTTTTCTAACGAGATAAGTTGTATTACGGTGAGCGGGTAAGGGCAATTTAGTCATCCTTAGGATCATATACTGAAATATTTTATTATTTTTACTTTTATTTTGTTCTCTCTAATTTTTTATATGATGTGTAGTTGGTCAATCTTCTTTGATTCTTGTTCCAAAGTTATTCTAGATGCGACTTATATTCGGTGCTACTAAATCACTAGATATGGTGTGTATTATGCATTGATTAGATGGGGGCCATATTTATTTTTTTTTTTGCATTTTTGATGTTTGTGATGAATAACCACCACATCATCTTATTATAATTAAGGGTGTAGAAAGTCTACCTTGATTGATTTAGAGGATCCAGGCAAATACACTAACTATTCTTTTGATATTATATACCTATAGTTTTATTTTCATAAGCCATCCTTTGAGTTATACAATTTCTCAGTTTCCTACAATTGTTGTTTATTAATACTGGTTATTATGTGCCATTATTCAGCCCTCTTGGATCAGACATTTGACTTAAAAATTCTTTAGAGTTCTTGAAAATGCTTTTTTTTTTTCTTATTTTATTTGAGTAGGTTATTGATGGAATACTTTCCTCGTTCTATTTTTTGGATGTGTTGGGAATGGACTAGACTGTTTTTGAAGATTTTTACAAAAGCATGGACCTCTTGATTTTTTTATGTGTACTTTTTTTGTTTCTTTATCAATTATATATAGTGATCCCATATTTTTGGGGCCTTATAAGGTATTGTTTTTTTACATTTTCCATTACTTGGTCTTTGAATGAAGAAAATTGGTTTCTCATGGGATAAAGAGGATTTTACTAACAATTCTGTTTTATGTACCTTTTAACTTAGAAGGATATCGACTTGAATATTTTTAGAGGAGTCTCCTTTAGTTGGTCTATATTTTATTTAAACTATAATTTTATGATACTATCTTAAATGTAGTTCTGTGTAGTTCTTGCTGTTTTTTTCTTTATCATAATCTCGTTAATGGTATGATGATGCTTTCATATGTTTATAATACTTTTTATCTTCAAGTTATTGATTGGTCTACTAGATATATCATACTAGCCAAATGGACTCCAGATTACTATTTGATTAACTTGTTATGTTCTACTTTGACATTTGGTTGTAAGTTAAATACTGTTTGGGGTTCTTGCCGCTGTTAACCAACAAGTTTTTAATAGAGGAAACAAATCTTTCATATTGGTACCATATGTTTCTTTAAGTTGGACTACCCTCTATATGTGATTTAGCTATGTTATGCTCTTTTTACAATAAACTCAATTGTTTTGTATTACTGACTTGATTTTGTTTCTATGTTTTTATTGTTTATGTTGTTTTTATAACCATTCCTTTTCTCCTCTCTCTCTCTTGACAAACTTAGCAAGTTTCTATTGAATTAGTGAGGGATCTTTCTGTAGGCATCCATTGGCGCCACTTTCCTCATTTTTTTTTCTTTCGTACTTCCTTTTTATATTATTATTAGGGTTTGGTTATTGTGTTATGCATTCTACTTGTATATGTTGGATGGCTTAGTTTTATTTTTATGAGTGTGCAAGTTCCTTGCAGTTATTACATACTTTCTCAATGGATTCATTATGATTTCTACCTGCTTCTCATATATTTTTTTGTTCTTAATTCTAGTTGATCTTTCTTGAGTATATTCCAATAGTTAGAATGGGGTGACTCGTGAGTGTAGGCTTACTTTGTGAGACTTCCTGGAGTTTTACCTTTAATTTTTCTAAATCTGTTTACATGATCTTTACTTTGGCTCGTGTTTCAAATGGGTCTCTTTGGGCTTCAATTCTTATTCTCTTTGAATATATTATTTAATTTATAGGTCTTCTTCTTATTTAGGAATTGAAGGAAGATTGGTTCCTCCTAGTTGGCATTTACCCCAAGCATAATTGATTTAGGGCAGTAAGAAAATAAGGGTTATTAAATTTGTATTGTTTCTTTTTATTTGAAGGAATGTCATTAAGTCTAAGGGAATCTCTCTGCCCTTTATACATTGTGATGATTATGTTATAGATTGACTTGGTTAATTCTTTATCATATCTTGGATTTATCCTCTGTTAACTTATAATATTAATCAATTTATTTTTTATTGTGTTCTCTTCTTAAGAGAAAGGTTAATTTTTCTATTTACAATATTCTTTTTTCTTAATCAGATCTAGATTCATTCTTTAAGATTTTTTTTCAATTGCATGTAAGTTGTTGGGAAAAACTCGCATCTTCTCGACGTGGACTATCCTTCTGAAGTGATTTAAATTCCTTTCCTTTCATAGGAAAGATACTTGTTGTTTGTAGAATGGAGTGGGGAGGATTATATCTAGCTTATCCCTTTCAGAATAATGACATTGATGCTCCACTAAATCTTTGGGTGTATCACTGAATTTTCTACTACCTCTGAGATTCATGACACACTTCTTTTACTAACTTGCTCTATCCACTCCTTATGTGCTTTCTTGTTTGAATCTAGATTTTTTCATGTCGATGGGTCGTGTGAGGATTGACCCTCTATGTGTTTTTAACTAGGAGGTTGGTTGGATAAATATTTTCCTTTTGGCTAAAACTGACTAAGGGAGTAACTAGAGAAGCTATTGAAGGTTTAGGTACATGTATCTTGCCCTAATAAACATAAAACCTACTATTTTTTTGTGTACCTTATTAAAACTTCCACTTTATTTCATGGTCACGAAGAGCTAACTTGGTCGAATTTTGGACAATTTATTTTATTCTCAGCAGTGTGCTTCTAAAGTTACATTGTATCTCGTAAGTTTAACGCTTATATGTTTCTATTTCTAAACTTGACTCAATGTGCTGAATCGAGTCTTAGATTTACTAGCTTATTATATTTTGTTGGGAAATATACCGAAATATTTATGAACCTAGAGTCAGGCTAAGAAATTTTTATTATAATTTGATTGTTAGATTTTTAGATTGTTTGTGGACTGAGTCCCGGCAAAATTGAGTGCTGATGAGGAAAGAAAGTTCAACCTACAATGTTTTCTATGGAGAGGCCAGTGATTGAAACATAGTGATTTAGTTATTGCATTTTAGAATTTGAATCAATTTTGATTTTTAAGTATGATTGTAGATGATATGAATTGGTTATTTATTTGGAATGTATGAGGTTGAATTTAATTGAACGAATGGATTTTAGATATATAAGTGAATGATTCTATAAGGTTACCTTATTCATTTATGAGACGTTCCAGGGGTGGAGGATCTCTTTTTTTTCTTTTTTTCACGCTCCTGTAGTTAACGAAGAAACAATTTCTTCACCTATTCATTTCTATTACACTGGTTCCTAACAGTCTCTTTACTTGATTCATATGACCTCTTTGATGATCTGAATTGTGTGAGCGATATGGATAGTCGGACGAGAAGACAAAGATAAAAACGAATTTTAGGTTAGGATTTTGTCAAAAATTAGAAGGCTTGTTTATGGTTAAGACAAAAACAATCATTGGTGGATGGACTGTATCCATGTTTTCATTTCGTTACGATAGTACATAATAGGGGTGTCATAAACTGTGGCGTTATCAACAATATATTTATTCGTAGGTATGGCACCTTTGGTGTCTGACCCTTCTGCTTCTCACACTCTCCTTCAGATGTTGAGGGCCTAATGAATGGCTTGTGTGTTCTAGCCTCTGGCCTCAGTGTCAGACAGATGTATATGGATGCTCTCCTTGGCATATCTCTCACAAGAAATCTTGATGGAAGAAAATGAAACAAGAGATTTGGCGCACGTCATCTAATTCACAAGTAATGATATCTTACCTTATTTTAAGGCACCAAGTGAATTTAGTCTTTTCTCGTCCTCGGTATGTGGTAGGATATTCATCTTTTGAATGCTTTCTTCTTACATTCTTCTCCTTGTGCTCTCTCACATCTCCTCTTACATGGAAGAATCCGCATAAATGAGATAACGAATTGTGAGTCGGTTGGCAGTCTAAATTTAAACTTTTATATAATACAAGGACAAAGAATAGAAAACCGATTCCAAAAAACTGCAAGTTTTTCAATTTGTAGTAGTGTATCCTGTTCCCGTATCATATCGTGATACGTCCTGGACTTGAATATTACTTTAAAAGCCATGAAACTGTAATTCCTGTTTGTTATTGTGTGTGTATGAAAAATGTTTCGTTACAAGCTGATCGTTCCCGTTACGACAAGTTCGTTCCGGTGACGAACGGTTTATACAAGGTTGTTCCAAATGAAAAACTGCAGTTAATGTCAATATATAAATCTCGTCATATATGTTCGGTTTATGTCTGAATTCAAGAATTTATATAGTTCAGGTTCAGTGAGGCGAAAATTCATTTTGCGATCCAATGTTCTCCTGACGATATTTTTATATTTGTCTGCACGATTTATTTTTTAAGAGACCAATAGTCTCTTGACATATTGTATTTTCGTCTAGTGTTACGAATTTCTTACAGGAAGTAAAATCGGGTCGTCCGGACGATATTTAATTTCGTCCCGGACGAATAGAACTTAAAAAATTTTTCTACCCAGTTCCTATTCGTTCCATGTGATCTTAATAGGAGATAACTGTTTGATCGTCCTGTACGAACTGATATCGTCCCGTACGATCAGTATAAATTTTATATGATCTCCTTATGTGTGTGTGTGTATGTTTTTATTCACTCAATTACAATCACTCCCTCTCAATTCAAATGATAATCTTAAGCTTCAAAAAATAAAAGTATTTCTTGCTGAATTTGATTTGAAGACTTCGTGTTTGAGAGTTTGATTCACCTGAAATGTTAGTACACACAAGAGCAAATACAAATCTTCTAAAATTGTTAGGAGATAACTACATATTTGAACAATAATATTTGGAATCATCAAAACTATACAAGTTGCAAAAATGTAAAACATGCAAATAGCAACTATCTTAATACCCCACGCCCAGCCTTTATTCTCCATCACCTCGCTTGCTCATCAAGGTATATTGTTTGCCAAACTCTTAAAATCTCAAATATCATTTTCGGCGTTTGCGACGAACCGGCGGACCACCTATACGCGCTCTCGTAGCACGGTAGGAGGGAGCTCGATGCGACGCATACGGCGATCCCTATATAGCTAGATGGGCAGTAATACTTTTGTAGTTTGATATCACATATGTCCCACAAAAGGCAATAAAAGGTCAAATTCTGGTGGAGGTCAACACTCCACTAGCATATGAGCTTTAATAAATGTAGGTATCATGTTCGCTATTTTTCACATCTGATCACCATATAATCCTTATGGAGACTATGAATTTTCAACTTTATTATTTATGGTAGCATCCTTATTTCTCTTGAATAGATAGTTAGCATGTAGAAACATATGGTGAAAGTTAAGCCACGTATTTTTCCTCCATGTCTTAATGTGAATATTTTAATTAACTCCATATAATATAGGTAAGTTAACTTCCCTGTAGTACTCGGACCTAGTAGCATTCTATATGTTGGAGAGTCATTCATCCACTATAAGTCTACTTTCATTAAAAAAGTTAAGTTAGGTTGAAATATCATATGTTATGACACCTTGCCACAAAATACTTAATTCATTGATCAATGACTGTAAGAAGACATCTTTTTTTAATTTTGGATTATGCAGCACATATATGATAAGTGTATATATGAGGTGTAGTCTCACATATCTTTAGAGAAGAATGTAGGGTGTTATTATTACTACCCAGTATGAGTAATTTCTTAGTCCTATATAAGAGTCTTGTATAAATTCAACAGAATTATATTGTCCTCAGGATTGGTTTCTTTCAGCAGTCCATAAAATTGATTGAAATACTTACCAAAAATGTTATATTATGTCTTAATATTGAGCATCCTAATGGTGACTAAAAACTTTAAATGAATGGTGCAACCAACTCAAATTGGCTTTTGAGCTACCACAATAATTTATAGAAGATCAACATGTCGATGTTAGGTGGCTCCTCTACATATTCTCTTAATTACGGGCAAGTTGCATAAGAACCCATATGTTTGTACATCCTATTTTCTTCCTCTACTAATCTAAAACTCTTTGAAGGATCATATTGAGAGTTAAAATATATTTTTTCTGTTTATGTTAGAGGGTTGGATGACTACATCGAAAGGCCACATCTATAATTTATTGCCCATTCTTGTTTTGTGGTATCTTTGGAGAGATAGAAATGATGTCAAACATAATGACATTAAAATGGATGATACTCAAATTTTTTCTAATGCTAGAAATAAAATTTTGCAATTCTATTCTGTCAATCTTATGTTTGCTAAGAATTTTATCAATTATATTGACATGGCTTTTGATTTTGGTATTTCTACTAATTTCGGGCCGTCGAATTATTTTGACAAGGTTGTTAGATGGATTAAGCCTAAAAATCCTTATGTTAAACTTAACTCTGATGGGTCTGTTGGGAAAATCGGTGTGGGTGCATATGGTGTTATTCGGGATCACTCCGGTTCTGTTCTTGCGGCTTTTGCTGGTCCTTTAGAATTGTGTAGTGTCATTACTGTCAAGCTTATGGGTTTGTCCTATGGCCTGGATATTTGTATAAATATGGGTTTTGAGTATGTGTGGATAGAGGTGGATTCTACGCTTTTAGTTAAGATTATTAACAATGTTATGCCTGGTAACCCTCAAAACTTTTATCTTATTAGAAAAATTAAGCAAGCTCTCTCTTCTATAAATTACTCTATTTCTAACATTTATTATGAAGCAAATTCGTGTGTTGATTGATTGGCTAACTTTGGTTGTCAACTTGATGGCCTTCAGGAGTAGAACATTAGAAATTTACCTCCTATGGTGATAGGTATTATTAACTTTGACAAAGCTGGTTTGCCTTATATCCGTAATTGTTGATGTTGCTATTTATTGTGGTCTTTAGCTCTGGTTCCTTGTTTCTTTTATTTCATTTTGGGGCTAGTGTTCCCCTGTTAGCCTGTTAAGCTGGCTGATTTTCTTGGTTTTGGATATTTGGTTGTACTGGAAGGTTTAAACAGGTTTTGCGTTTATATTCTGGGTTGTTTTTCAAGCAGGGTCCTTATCAATTGCTTATCTTGCTAGTGTTGTTGGGTGTGTTAGGCCATGTTTTATTATTTGTTATTGTTGGTGGGGCATACTGCTTTTTCTTATTTATCTAGATTTGTTTCGAACTGTTGTTTTGGTTATGTTTTTTCGGTGTCTTTGAACTTTGGTTGGTGCATCCTTTATCGTTATGCAGGGGCCCCTTTAGCTGGTTATTTTACCATCATCTGCTGGTTCTCTGGTTGCTATTTCTTGGTGATGCCTCTCGGGTCCATGCCTTTCGGTTTTGTCACTTCTTTTTACTTTCTGGGCTGAGGTGTTGTGGTGTGTGATGAGGTGCATGCTGCTAGTCTAGTTTCTTTTGTTGGTGGTTTTGGTGTTCTGTTTTTTCTTGTTGACTGCTACTATTCTGGGAAACCTAATGTTGTTATACACCTGGTTTCTATGATGGTTGTTTTTGGTTATATGAGTGGGTGTTTGATGCTCCCTTTCCAAATGAGGCAACTGTTTTTGCCCTCATTGCTACTGGCAATATGGCCGATAACTAGTTTGTTATCTTTACTATTCTTGTTAATAACAACGGTTTGATTTCATATCTTTATCATAACTGCTTCCATCCTCCTTGTGACCTTATCCCCTTGTGCTGGAGTTTCTTTTTTTTTTTTTGCAGATTTGGAGCCTAGACGAATTTTTTGGCTAGAAGGTCGTGTTTTTGTGGATTATTTGGAAGGTGGGGAGTAGCCTACAATTTGTTTGCAGGAAGTTCGTGCTGAATGATTTATTTTTCTTCTTCCTTTTTTGGGTAATGTCTACTTGCAGCCCTAGAATATTCTTAAGAATTTTTATAACTATTAGTACAAAGAACCATTGGCTCTTAGGTTTTCTTTTGTTTTATTTTGTAGCTCATGTGAGCATTAGTGAGCTGGATGTTCCTTTTAAGGATCTTGTAATCCTTTTTTATTTTAACGTGTACACTCCTCCGTGGGTTTTAACTTTAAAAAAAATATATTGAGAGTTAAAATATGGTTCGTACTCTCCAAGTGAACAAGAGGTGTAAATTAGTCGAGTTGAGTTTTGGCACTATCGAGCTCAGCTCGTTAGTCGAAAAACAAGCTTAAATTATATTACACCTCGTCCCTCTATAAAGGAGCTCGAACTGGCTTGAGAGCCTTGGCATGATTTTTTCAATATTTAAATTTATTTTTGATTAAATATTTTAAAATTTTATTATTACTATTATTATTTAAATATTTAAATTTAATAAATAAAATAAAACTATTTTAAAAAATATTAATATTTATTCGAGCTGGCTTGTAAGCTCATGTTTGACTCATTATTAATTTGATTGCATCCTAATTTGGTCATCACTAAATAATATTTATTATATTATGATGTTTATCATTAATTAATATTTATTGAATTATCACAAGTTATCTTAATTAAGTGTTTTTCCATGTAGACAAATATACTTGATTTATGTATTTCATTAAATCTGCTGAATCATCTTAATTATAATAAATTTGATATTATTTATAATTAAATACATAATTATATTATTTTCAATAAATTAAATTAAATTTTGAGAACATTGAATTCAATGTTTTCTTATATATGAAATCATATATAACATGTTATATGTTCTATTTAAAATTTTCCAGTTATAAGTTAAATTAAAATTTACAAAAAATTAAAAATTGCCTTTTTTTTTTCTTTAAGGAGTATTTTTTTAGAAGTTCTTAAATGCTTATTTCAATATTAATTTAAGAGATACCAAACAACCAAAGTCTATAAATACATATAAATAATGAGGTACTAAAACTGTTAGAGTAATAAATGAAAAGAACTTTAATTGTAAGTTTTTTTTTTTAGTATTTTGTGTTAATTAAATAAATCGTTTTTTTTTTTTGAACTTTCATTTGCATAACATCTTTCTCATTCAATCTCTAAATTTTATATATTATTTTCCTTTTGTAAAACTCCAATCCAAAATAAGATTCATTCTTGTTAGATAATTATCATTAAGTCACCATTAAAATATTATAACACTTTGGATTGATGCATTTTATTTAAAACTCTGAAATAGGACATCTTTTGCTTGAAAAGAGTACAAAACATTCAGTTACAAAAAACTATGATTTTTTCTTAAAAAGTGCACCAAATTAGACTAAAAAAAGCTTAAATTAAGCTAGAATCCCAAATACAGCATATGAACTCAAATAGGTCCAAGATAATCACCTAAAATAGACGCCAAAATATTAAACTCTTCTTCACTTTGAATCCATTTAACGATGAGAACTCTGAACCTCACCTTAGTTCCTTTCTTCATGTATGACAATCCATTCACTTTTAAGAACATTGGCTCATTAGACGGTCTGAATTCGTAATCTTCCATCCTTATTTTTGAGAGAAAAATGTTCTTCATTGGCCCACATTTGAGAATAATACCATTTTGCTTAATCTCAGTTATTGTGCCAATTAAGATCTCACCCCTGCAAGGCTTCATAGCGGTGTAACTAAAGGTTACTTGTAACAAGATTTGATGTGAATTATGATCAAAGTGCATTGTAGAAATTGGGCTTCTACTAGAAAGTGCAACACAATACCCGTTTTCTTTGGATGTTTTTTTTGAAGTACATTTATGATAGAGGTCGAGGAATATAATTTCCTCATGAGTGTGAGTTACTGAATCGATAACACTAAAAGGGATAACCATATGAGCATACCTTTCAATCTCCAAAAACACCATCTTTAGCAATATGGTGAATGGCTAAAATCATAAGAAGAATAATTCATTAGTATTATATTGTAAGGAAGCTTTTGTGCTTAGATGCCAAAAAGTTTATGGAAATTTATAAATGCATATGATGCAGTAAATTACAAATTTAAATTAAAAAACAAGAAACTAGTCATAAAAGAAACTAGTCATAAATGAGGTCCATCTTTCCTAATGCTTTATAGTTGATTTTGTTCAATTTTTAACAAGTAAAAAATGGCACACACACACACATCTATGAAACTAAAATAAAAAATTAAATTAAGGCTCGGATGATAACTCACAAAATTCTCGATCTATTATCAATGACACAATTACAGACTTAGGCTCAACAAAAGGCTTGATTACTGATAACTTTGGAAGAGAGTCTAGAATTATTGTACACTTATTAAATTGAATAAAATATGTTGATACAATTGTGCCTATTTATAGGAAAAATAGAAGAATTATAAAGGGAAAAAAATTAAGAATGGGGATATATTATCATAATAATGATTATAGATTCCTACTATAAATATTTGATATACATTTTATAATTATATAACAATGAATGCTTTTAACATCTCTAATATTTATATGGAAATAAGTAATTCCAATATATCTAAAACTCTTATCATCATTATCAAATTAGAATTGCAAGACAATAAAACCCCGACAATTATATATGCTTTTTTTTAAAATTAAAACCCACTCCCTGGCCAACGCATTAATTTAAAATAAAGATTACAAGTTTTTATGAGGGATGAATAGCTCACTACTACTTGAAAGGGATACATTCAAAACAAAAATAAAATCCTAAGAACCATAAATCCCTATCTAATAAAAATCACAAAAAAAAACCAAGAAAAATCTACGGAAGGCTAGGAGCCATCAACCAAAAAATGCAGGTCCACAAAGAATTGTAGAAAAAATAGGAGTAAAAACACCAAATGGATCGAGTGCATCACATAGAGGCACCAAGATCTGACGTTGAAGACCATCACCAAATGAACCACGTTAGAGTTCCACCCGACTACTGTTGGATTTTTGCTCGATCGTGGTTGAACCACCTCCAGGCTCCTTCCTGATCGTGATCTTTATAAACTCCTGAGTACCAATACAATGTTTGACCAACTCTCAAAGCTATTGTAATAGCACAGCCTCCAAGTTAAGGGATGGGACAACCTTTGTAATTCAGCCAAATAAAATGAAAGCTTTTCACTTGGGTGACGCCCTATTGTTTTTCACTTTTTAGGTTTTCCATGTAAAATTTTTTGTTGTTTTCTTACTATCTCAACTAGATTTGTAAGGTCAACTCAAGTTGGTCTTCATAATTTATAGGCTTAGGTTCTGTTTGGTCAACTTTTGTACTGCTTTCTATAACAATTTTTTTGTACAAAAATTTATTGAAAGCAGTGAAAAGCAGTGGTCAAAAGTTGTATCAAACGAAGCCTTAGTCTACTTACATATTTTTGGTATGGTGCACAATTTGTTATTTGCCTAGCCTAATATGGATTAAATTAACCCTTCTACTTTGACCACCCATTAGAAAGCTAACTAATGGGAGAGTCTTATGGGGTATAGCTCTCTGAACTGGCTCATTTGCTCAAACAATTAAAAAATAAACATGAACAGAACCTTTCTTCAGTATGAGCCGATTGAATTATTAAAGCTTATTTAGTTCATACTTTCTTAACCTTAACAAGGGTTAGTATAAAAGATTTGTTCTCTAAAATCTGGCATTCTTTCTTCTTGATGTGCAACCTATATTATATCATGGCTCTCAATCGTACATTGAGGTTTAGTTTAATAACTTCAAGCCAATTTTTTTTATCAAAAATATTCTTTTTAATACACTACATTCCTCCATGTTTTAATGAGAATGTTTTAATTAACTCCATGCAATATGGGTAAGATAACTTCCCTGTAGTAGTCAGACCTGATCGCATTCTATATGTTGGAGAGTCATTCATCCACAGTAAGCCTACTTTCATTAAAAAATAATGTTAGGTTGAAATGTCATATGTTATGACACCTTGCCACAAAATATTTAGCTCATTGATTAATGGCTATAAGAAGACATTTATTTTTATTTTTGGTTTATGTAGTCCATATATGGTAAGTGTAAGAAATATATGAGGTGTAGTCTCATATTTCTTTAGTAAAGATTGTAGGGTGTTTTTTATTACTAGCCAACATGAGTAAGGTGAAGTTGTCTGACTATAAGGATTTAAAACATCTACAAATAATACCAACCTTATTTTAGCAAAGAAGTAAAAATGGGTTTAGTCAAAGTGCTTCTAGGTCTCAAAACATGACGGTTGAGTAAGAACGCCATATTGGAAAATCTTTTTGTAATGCCATCTCATGTTCTCAAGGGAGCTCATTGATGCATACAATTTTTGAGGCCTCAAAATGATATGCAAATTAAACAATCGGCTAACTCAAACATCCTTCTATTTTTGTTGCTTCTCATATTTTGATTTGAATCAAGGTGTGCTGCAATGCCAACATATTATTTATATAAAGTCATCCATGCTTGTACTATAACATGTAATTATTGATGCAACAATCTATTTTTTTAGCACTCAAACTCAATTTGGATAGTAATTTCTTAGTCCTATATAAGAGACTTGTATAAGCTTACTATAATTATATTGTCCTCAGGATTGGTTTCTTTCAGCATTCCATAAAATTGATTGAAATACAAACAAAAAAAATGATATATTATGTCTTAATACTGAGCATCCTACTAGTGACTAATAACTCTAAATGATGGTGCAACCAACTCAAATTGGTGGTTGAGCTACTCACAATAATTTATAGAAGATCAACATGTTGCATAAAAACCCATATCTTTGTACATCCTATTTTCTTCCACTAGTAATCTAAAACTCGTTAAAGTACTACCTTGAGAGTTAGAATACGGCTCGTACTCTCTAAGTGAATTAGGGGTGTAAACTAGTCAAGTCAAGTTTTAGCACTATCGAGCGCAGCACGTTAGTCAAAAAGTGAGCTCATCCCACTATAAACGAGCTAGCGCCAGCTAGCAAGTCTCTGTGGGACTTTTTAAATATTTAAACTTTGATTAAATATTTTAAACATTTATTATTATTATTTTAAAATATTTAAATATAATAAATGAAATAAAATTATTTTTATAAATATTAATAATTATTCAAGTCACGAGCTGAGCCTCATCAAGCTGGAACTCGACTCGAGAGCTCGACAAGCTTGGCACGCAAGCCCATAAACGAGTCGAGCTCGAGCCGGCTCGGTTCACTTACACAGTTACACCCCTAAAGTGAATTCTAAAATCAATAATCTAGTAGGAATCCTCTACGAGATAAATTTACTATAACCTCATCGGGCGTAAAGTTTGCTTGATTTGTATGCTTTGAACTCAACTAAAAGTGACACTAGTTTTTGTTATGGATTGATGATTTTCTTTTGTTGTCATATGATTGCATGACAATTTTTTTTTTTTTTTGTATTTATTTTAAGATGAAGGGGATGCTAATCCCATGTTTGACTCATTATTAATATGATGATATCAAATTTTGAATTATGTTATCCAATAATTTAATAAGTATTTTAATTCGAATATATCATTTCCACGAAATCATCGAAATGAAAATTGATTTCATGAAGATCCAAAATTTATTTAACTTAGTTTGTGAGTTGTTATTAAATTTCATTACAAATTGATTTAGTAGTATCTTATCGATGGTCTTAATGATGATGAGGACAATAATTAAGAATCATTAGATTTATTAAAAACATAATTTAGGAAAAATATATAATTTGTTTGACTTAATTTTTAAAATACTTAATTTACTTCAAAATTATTTATATTAAAATTATTCAAAAAATATTAGATTAATGATTGTATACTTAATTTGGTCATCACTAAATAATGTTAATTATATTATTATGTTTATAATTAATTAATATTAATGAAATTATCATAAGTTATCTTGATTAAGTGTTTTTCCATGTTCACAAATATACTTGATTTTTGTATTTCATTAAATTTGCAAAATCATATTAATTATAATAGATTAGATCTTAGTTATAATTAAATACATAATTATATTATACTTAATAAATTAAATTAAAATTCATAATGTTTTCTTACATATTAAATCTTATATATCATGACGTTATATGTTCTATTTAAAATTTTCCAGTTATAAGTTAAATTAATATTTACAAAAAATTAAAAATTCCCTTTTTTGAAAGAAGTTTTTTTTTGTAACTCTTAAATGTTTATTTTTTCACTAATTTACTAAGTTTTTATTTTTTATTTTTGTATTTGTATAAAAATATAAAGTGTTAATTAAATAAATCTTTTTTGGAACCTTCATTTGGATAACATCTTTCTCATTCAATCTCTAATTTTTTAGATATTATTTTTCTTTTGTTAAACTCCAATCCAATAAGATTCATTGTTGTTAGCTAATTGTCATTAAGTCGCCTTTAAAAGATTATAACACTTGAATTGATAATTTAATTTATAAGTCATATATTTTGCTTCAAAAGAGTACAAAATAGTCAATTACAAAAACTTTATTTTTTGCTTCAATATTGAACCCAATTGGATACATGGATACATCTCTTACATAAACAACTAGAAAAAAATATTGAGCTAAGCCAGAATCTCAAATACTGAGCATATGAACTCAAATAGGTCCAAGATAATCACCTAAAATAGTTGCCTCAATATTAAATGCTTCTTCTCTTCGAATCCATTTCACATCGAGAACTCTGAACCTCACCTTAGTACCTTCCTTGATGTAAGATGATCCTTTCACTTTTAAGAACATTGGCTCATTCGATAGATTGAATTCGTAATCTTCCATTCTATTTTTTGAGAGAAAAATGGTCTTCAATGGCCCGGATTGTAAAACAATGCCATTCTCATGAATCTCAGTTACAGTGCCAACTAAGATTTCACCCTGGCAAGGCTTCATCGTGGTGTAACTAAAAGTTACTGAGAACACGATACAACTTATATCCTGGTGCAAGGTAATATTAGAAATCGGGTTTATAGTTGCGAGTGAAATATAGTATCCGTATTCCTTAGATGCATTTTCAGAGGTATTCTTAAGGTAGAGGTCGAGGAATACAATTTCCTGATGAGTTTGATTTTGTGAAGTGATCACATCATAAGGAACAGTCACTTCATCATCCATTGTAACCTCCAAAAATACCATTTTAGGAATATGCTGAAAGGCTAAAATCATAAGAATAATAATTCATAAGTATTATATTGTGAAAGAAGTTTTTGTGCTTGTACAAATGAATAAGACTTATGGAAATTTATAAATGATGATAATATAATAAAATACAAATTTAAATTAAAAACTAGGAAATTAGTCATAAGTGCGGTAGATATTTCATAATGCTTCATAGTCGATTTGATTCAATTTTAAATAAGAATAACATGAGACACACACATCTATGAAACAAAATTTTAAAATTAAATTAAGACTTGGATGCTAACTCACAAAATTCTCGTCAATTATCAGTGGTACAATTACAAAATTAGGCTCGACAAGAGGCTTGATTATCGATAACTTTTGTAGAGGCTAGAATTATTATGCTCTTATTAAATTGAATAATATGTTGATGCAATAGTGCATATTTATATGAAACATAGGAGAGTTATAAAGGAAAACATAATATATAAAAATATCCTTAATAATGAGGATATATTATCTTAATAATGATTATATATTCCTACTATAAATATTAGATATAAATTCTATAATTATATGACAATGAATGCTTTAAAATCTCTAATATTTATACGGAAAAAAGTAATTCCAATATCTCTAAAACTCTTATCAGCGTTATCAAGCACATGTGAAATCCCGATTATTAGAATTGCAACTCTTAAAAATCGAATCAACAAAAGGATCAAATTTAGAGTCAGTGCAGTCGATACGTGCTTGAATTTCTAGAATGGACATATGCTTTAGAACTAAAAAAAATATTATTTGATGATGAATGATGAATGCAACATTTATATGTATGCGTGTTTGTGAGAGAGAGAGAGAGAGAGAGAGAGAGAGAGAGAGAGGGTGAAAATTAGATTGAGAGGAGTACACATCAAGGTTTTCTGAAGAGGGAATATGAGTTTCTTTGGCACTAACTTGATAGAGAAAAATAAAGTGTAAACCAAAATTATCTATTCCAACTTTAAAAAAAAATATGTATATCGAACATTATATGCATGATTTGAAAGCATTCTCTTTTTTCCATTTTTTTCGGATAAAACTCACGGAGGGGCCTACGTGTTAAATAAGAAAGCAATTACAGTTCCTAAAATGACCAAAAGCTATACTAAAAAATACAACATTTGAATTAAAATCTAAAGAGCCTATGAGTGAACTAATACAACTAACAAAGGCAAAACCAGACAACCAAAGAAAACCCAAAAAGGAGTCCCTAGAGGAAAATCAGAAACCTAGAAGCGAGCAGCAACACCACTAGAGAACCAAATTAAACAGCACGAACAACTATAAGAAACAAAACCTACAAGGAAGAAGAATCAGCTCTGACAAAATGATGCAAACAGAACAAGAGCCAAAGGTGGAAGAAATCAAACAACTACAACCAACAAGCAACAAAAAAGACCCATCTGAGAGCACCCTATCCAAACCTAATCCAAAGTCCATAACTGAAACCCAAACCCTAAACAAGAATAAAAAAAAACCCAAAAAATCAAACACCACTCAGACAACCAAACGAGCAGCCAAACCCAAACTCAGACCCCCAACCACAGGCCTACCATCAATCCAACCAAGCCCAAAACAACTAAAGCCCCAAACAGACCACTATAGTAGAACTACAAACAAAATAGGAGGCAAAACCAAATAAGAAGCCCCAACACCAACAGCTAAGACAAAACAAAAAAACACAACCTACTTAAAAGGACAAAAGAAAACAAAAAAGAAAAAGAGCACTCATTTCTTTCTACCTTTTCTTTGTCTAGGCTTAGCAACATTCTTGAAGAATCCCTCATAGGCAATACAAATAACATTTAAACCATAATTTTTCATATACTCATCGCGTTCGTCTTCAATTTCCCCATCATCTTTCAAATTAGCTAAAGAATCACAATTAGCTAACCATTCACCTTGAGATACACCATTATCCAAGGCTTTTAAGGCCCAATGTGCTAACAAAGAATGGATAGAACTAATGGAAATGGGAACATCGATAAGTGGCACTTCAACATTAATATCCACATAGGCCAAAGACGATGGAATAGGTACATTATCAAGATAAGAAGAATGAACACCCATAATTTCCTGATTAAGTTCACAGTCCTGACTACAATCATTTTCCAAAATAGAAGCTTTATAAGACACCATAGTATTCAAACCATTAGCAACATCCACATTGTTAACAACACCAGCAAACAGAGGGCACAATAATAGAAGGATGCAAAGAAGAACATTCAGAATGAGAATGTCCTAGAGACTTGCAATGACTACAAAATTTAGAAAACTTCTCCATTTCTACAAATTGAGCATACCCAAACTTATCAGGGTCAAGCCAAATTCTGTCAAGATAGTGTTTGGTAATGTCTAACTCAATAAGGACGTGAGCAAACAAAAGGTCGCGAGTCAATCACGGTAGCTTTGTCAGTTTTAAGAGGTTTAACAAACAACAATCCCAACTCATGGAGGATACGGGGACAAAACAAATGAGCCTCAAGTTAGGGAAAGAGACCCAAATCAAAATCACAGGGGATTTAACATTAACGTAAAAAAAGGGAGACCTCTTAGATAACTTCATTAAGCAGTTGTTCACCAAATAAGATCGATGAGAGAAGATACAACGATAGTCTAAATTCTTAGCTGACTTAATCAACACATGCTTTCGATTGAGCAAAGTAATACATAATGAATCAGTGAGCTTAACATAAAAAAAGAATTTACGAATAACATCAATTGAGGGACGGCAAGCAGGAAAAGTGCCAATCAACGAAAGCTCAAAAGGCACCGCCAAAGCAAGGTATTCCTCCTCCGAAATCTATAGGGAAGGTAAGCCACACTGAGTAGTAAGTTTAAGGTTAGGAAATGCCATAATTAGGAAAGCAACAGAAAGAGCTTCCAGGAAAGAACGAGAGTTTGAATGGCTATTCAAAACCCTAGATCTCGCACACTATTTACTTCCATTCAAGCCAGGAGTCCGGAGATGGACAATCAGGAGACCGGCAAAACTATACAGAAAATTAACCCTAAGAAACGAAGAAGATAATGGGACGTCCTTGAGTGCGGAACCACGGTGAAGAGCCGCCCCACAAGGGGGAAACGAGCTGCCATACAGGGGCAAAACCCTAGCTGAGCTCTTTGATACCATCTCTTTTTTCTATCTTCCTTCATCATATCCCCTTTTTCTAAGTTCCCGCATTTTTTTTAGTTACATATAAAATAAAATTTTTTAATATTGTAGGTTGGTTTTCCCTATGAATGTTTATATAGGAAATTATTATTACGTTATTAGGGGAAGTTATATTAAGAGAAGAGAATAAGTGTATTTTTAATCATTTATGGTTTATTAATTGCTTGTTATGCTCCCATATAGGGTGCAAACGAGTCGTGTCGAGCTCGAGTTAGAGGGTGTTCGAATTAAGCTTGCCTGCAAAATATCAAGCTCGAGCTCGACTCAACAGAGGAAAAAAAAGGCTCGTCGAGCTGCTTCAGCTGCATTTCGAGCTCAATCCATCCGTCACTGCTAGCGTCTTTCATCCGTTGTCAGATCCAGCGTCCGTCGTATGTTGCCAGCTTCAGTGTCTGTATATGTTGCCAAGGCCAGCTTCCGTCGCCAGCTCGAGCATCCGTCTATTGAGCTTCCATCATCGTGCTTCCGTCCGAGTCGTCGAGCTTCCATCTGCGTCCGCCCGCAAGCTTCTGTCCACGTCCACTAGCTTGCGCTGAAGATATTCCGTCATCAAGCTTCGTCTTAATTTTAACGACTACTTAAAATCTCTTTATGAATATTGTTCTAAGTTAAATTATCTTGACAAGAAAAAGCACCTTCCAAAACAAAAATACCTGAAAAATAATCCATAAAAATTATAAATAACTATAATTACTTTGATCTGCATGATTTCTCATTCTCTTTGATGAAAATCTCTCTACGTACTTAGCTCCTCAGTAAATTGAATATTATTGTTCAATCCACATTTAAATTGAGTTTCATTTCAGACAAGATAATTGCATAACTTTTTTTTTTTTTTGTATTTACTTTCAAGATGAGGGGCATGCTGATCTCATGTTTGACTCATTATTAATTGTGGATTCACAAATTATGGATTGAAATGGACTATAAAAGAAATGGTTTCTAAAAGATTTCTCTTATTGATCGTTGTCAAAAATGCTTTAATGCTAATAATTTTTATATGTTTATGAGGATTATGGTTTTACCGAGCAATCTTACTTTCATAATTTTGTATATTAAAAGAGCTGCTAATGTGTGTGCGGTGTGGTTGACTAAGGAAGGGTCTTTAAGAAATACTTTTGTGTCTTTCAGCATGTTAAATGCTCATGCTATTTTGAAAGGAAGAATTATGATGGATGTCTCGGGGTTGCTTTACATTATCAATTAACCGGTTGGCATGTTATCCTAGGGCTACTTTATAGTGATTCTTGCTTTATTTTGGTGCGGCGTGTAATATCAGATCTGCTCCAGAATCGTCCGGGACGATTGTGGATCGTCCCGGGATGATTAGTTCAAAGTTTGTTCCAGAATCTGTATAGAAGTTACAGGAAAGATTTCCTGTAGGCATCTTCCGGGCCGATCTGGGATCGTCCCGGGACGATTAGAGCATGGCACAAGTCAGAGAGTAGGGGTTTTTATTGTCTAAGAAAATTAATTATCGTCCTGAGAAATCGTCCTAGGACGATTGGATTTTGTTCAGATCGTCCAGGACGATCGTGCGATCGGCCAGGCCGATCAAAAGGTTATTTAACTGAATTCAGTCATTTTGAAGAGAGAGAAAATCAAAATTTAAAATATCTAATTTTTCTGAGGAGAGAGAAAGTCGAGGGAAAAAGTGCAAAAGTTGATATTTGGGCGACGCCGGGCCATTTTCGTCCGTCGAGACAGTTCATGAAATTGGTGTACGCAAGGTAAGGCACATTCCGCCTTTCTCAATTTTCAGAACGGTGAAGTTTGAACGATTTTTCTGTCCGGATTTCGTTTCCGTTAGCGAATTTCGTCCGTATTTTCCGACTGGTTCAGTTTTTACCGCATAACTTTTGGCATATTTCTAAGGTGCCGAGTGCGCACATTTTGATTATTTTCTGGAGAATTTTGACCGGGTAGTTTTGATTCGGCGGTGTTTTCTTTCGACTATAATTTCTGTTAATGTCTAAAATTGTCTAAGCAGTAGAATAAAAGTCTTATAATGTTATTGTGAATGTTCTGTGGAAATTTGGTAAAATTCTTATTCGGTGAATTTTGTGTAAATTTCGTATACTGCCGTTATGCCGCCGGATTTTGGTGCGATTTCTGAAATTTGTCTGGATTTGTTCTGAAATGATATGATATGATTGTGTGCTATGAAAAGGGAGTTATAAGGGGTCAGGATCCTGTTAGATCCTATCTGTGTCAGGGAAATCTGAAATGAGCTCTGAAAATCTGAAAACAAGTTCTATTCCGGATCCGATGATAAACTCTGTTCTGGTGCTATAAGCACATCTGCTCTGGTGCCATGAGCACAAAGGGAGTTATAAGGGGCCAGAATTCGAGAGATTCTGTCAGTGTTTGGGAAGGGAGGCATAAGGGGCAAGAATCCATTGAGATTCTGTCAGCGTTAGGGAATCTGTTCTGACTTTTGATATGTTCTGAAATGATATGATCTCTGATTTTCGTACGATATAATTTGATCTGATCTGTATGATTATGAATCTGATACGATTTTGACATGATTCTGTCTGTTCTGATATGATCTGATTCTGATTTCCGTATGATTCTATCTATTCTGATTTGATATATGATTCAGTTCTGATTTGATATTTAATTTATTCTGTTCTTTCTGTTCTGTTCTTATTTGATTCGTTCTGTTCTGCTCTGTCAGTTCTGTATTCTGATTTTTGTATGGATTTCTGTCTGATGTGTTTGATGTGGACTCTGAGGATTTTTATTGGAGGTTTGATGTCTTGCTGAGCTGTTGTAGCTCATCCTTATTTTCTGCGTGGTTTTCAGGTTCTGGGAAAGGGAAGGAAGTCTTGGACTAGAAGTTCAGAGTCTGATTTGTTATCGGTATTTTATACTTTTGATTTTTTGTTCATTTATGGCTTTTCTGCTCTGTTTTTCTTTCTGTCTGAAAGCCATGAGCTATATTTGTATATGAACAAGATAGATGATCTGTTTCGCTGTATTTTGATGTTTAGTAGCTCTTTGTGTCTGTTTCTATGTGTAATGTTTGGAAGAAAGTTCTGAAATAAATTCCAAAGCCAGATTCTGGAATCAGTTCAGTTAGTTTGAGTTTGGCCACGACCCGATGCGAGCGGGATCCGTCCCGATCGGGTTGGGTCGTGACAAGCTTTAGTGGTATCATAGCAATAGTTTTGGAATTTGGATTGTAAGACAGAGCTATAGGAAGTGATCTGAGTCTGTCTGGGGTAGTTTTGGTTTGTCCGGATTTTTATTATGTTATTTTTGTGATTAGTTTTCTGGATTTTCTAGATTTTCTGTATGGATCTGCCAGACCCCGATATGACAAACGGTTAGAGTGCCAGTCAGGCAGCACCAGTAGGTAGTACAGCCCCAGTGGTTGGTGTAGATAAACTTTCCCAGTTTGCTACATTGGTTTCTCAGATGATGAGCGAGACTCACAGTAGAGCCTCTTCTGTTCGATCTGAGGATATTGATAGACATCTTCAGATATTTCTGAGATTGAAATCATCGAGGTTTGAGGGCGCTGTTGAGCCCAGAGCAGCTGAGGAGTGGCTGAGGAGGTTAGAGAAGACTTTTGACGGCATGCAGTGTCCGTCAGACAGGAAAGTACCTTTGGCTATTTTTCTGTTGGATGGGGAAGCATAGCACTAGTGGGTAGGCCAGCAGGAAGCAAAGTTTCAGGGTAGATTGAACTCCCTGATTTCTTGGGAAGAATTTACTGAAGTATTCTGATCTTAGTTTGTTCCCCCTTCTGCACAACAGCAGATGCAGGAGAGTTTTCTGAGGCTGGTTAAAGGGAGCAGGACGGTGATGCAGTACGAGGCAGAGTTTACTGCCTTAGCCGATATGCTCCGCAGCTGGTGAGTACTTCTTCTGAGAAGTGCTATCGATTTCTGAGGGGACTACGAGACAGTCTGAGACAGCCCCTAGTACCATTTCATATTTCTGATTTTTCTGAGCTTGTGGAGAGAGCTCGTCTGATAGAGAACGATCTGGTGGCTACTCAGCAGCGGTGGACTACGAGTAGGAAGAGGTTTGGGGGTGATTCGAGCAGTAGTTCCTCTGGCAAGAGGAGATTTGTTTCTGGTTCTAGAGACTCTAGGAAGAGTGGACAGTCTGGTACTACTACGACCAGTACGACCAGCTCTGGATCTGTTAATGGGGCACCTGTGTGCCAGAGTTGTGGACGACGACACTTTGTCCAGTGCTACAGGATGACTGGTCAGTGCTTCAGATGTGTTCAGCCAGGACATCGGATTGCAGAATGTCCACAGGCTGGATTTTATCGACGATCTGAGTTCCGATCCGAGAGCTTTGTTAGACTTGCCGGTTCAGCAGGAAGACCGAGGACTGTTCCTCCACGCTCTGAGAGATCTGGTAGAGGTGGTGGTTTGAGTTCTGTGCCATGGAGACCACCTACTGCTAGTCAGAGGGAGCCTAGTTCTATAGCTTCAGCTCTAGCTCCAGTTCAGCCACGAGTATACAGTCTGAGTCAGCAGGAGGCTCGAGATGCTTCGGATGTGGTAACAGGTATGATTTATATTTTTGATCAGCCCTGTCGTGTTTTGTTTGATTCTGGAGCCAGTCACTTGTTTCTTTCTGAGCGTTGTTTTGATGCTTTGCATCTGGATTCGATTTTTCTACCGATTTCTCTTTTTATGATTTTTCCGGCTGGAAGTAATTTGATTGCTCTGAAGTTTTATTTTTGTGAGATTTATATTGCTGGTAAGAAGTGGAAATCGAGTCTGATTTTGTTGTCGATTTCTTCGTACGATGTGATTTTGGGCATGGATTGGCTGAGTCTGTATGAGGTTCAGATTGACTGTTTGAAGAAGCAAGTGAGCTTGCTTATGTCAGGAGAGAGATGTGTATTCCAAGGCTTACGAGGTGTTCTCTCTTGTCTGATTTCTGTATTGGAAGTGAGAAGAATGTGGAAGAAGGGTTGTCCGGTATTTTTGGCTTTGGTACGGGATATGAACCTGGATGTGAGTTCTGTTTCTGATATCCCAGTGGTACGAGAGTTTGCAGATGTTTTTCCTTAGGAGTTGGTTGGTTTACCTCCGAATAGAGATGTGGAGTTCTCTATTGATATTTTTCCGGGTATAGCTCCAATATCAAAAGCTCCGTACAGGATGGCACCGAAAGAACTTTCTAAGTTGAAAGTTCAGCTTCAGGAGTTAGTGGATAGAAGATTTGTTCATCCTAGTATTTCTCCTTGGGGAGCACCTGTTTTGTTTGTGAAGAAGAAGGACGGAACACTCCGTTTGTGTGTTGACTACAGAGATTTGAAAAAAGTCACGATTAAGAACAAGTATCCCTTACCTCGGATTGATGACTTGTTTGACCAGCTTTCTGGTTCTTCTGTATTTTCGAAGATTGATTTGAGATCTGGATATTATCAGGTGAAGGTAAAGGAAGCTGATGTGGTGAAGACAGCTTTCAGTTCTCGGTACGGACACTACGAGTTCTTGGTTATGCCTTTTGGGGTAACCAATGCACCTGCTATTTTTATGGA
>NW_021319460.1:855141-880603 GCF_001605985.2 Dendrobium catenatum
AGGTATATGTGAAAGAGATTATCAGATTACACGGTGTGCCTAAGGCGATTGTTTCTGATCGAGATGGACGGTTTACTTCCAGACTTTGGAAGGGTATTCAGGAAGGTTTGGGTACAAAGTTACATTTTAGTACAGCTTTTCATCCGCAGACTGACGGACAGTCTGAAAGGACTATTCAGGTACTGGAAGATCTGCTGAGGCTATGTGTTTTAGATTTTGGAGGAAGCTAGGAATATCATATTCCTCTGATAGAGTTTGCTTACAATAACAGTTTTCAGTCCAGTATTGGTATGGCACCTTATGAAGCTCTGTATGGCCGGAAGTGTAGAACTCCTTTGACTCTGACTAAGGTTGGAGATAGACAGGAGATGGGTGCCACTTTTCTAGATGAAACTGTTAAGAAAGTCAATTTGATTAAAGAAAGGTTGAAAGCTGCACAAGATCGACAGCAGAAATATTACAATCAGAAGCACAGGTTCGTTGAATTTCAAGTTGGTGACTTTGTGTATGTCAAAGTCAGTCCGATGAAGGGTGTGAGCAGATTTGGCAGAGTAAGTTAGCTCAGTCCAAGATACGTTGGACCTTTTGAAATCCTTGAAAAGATTGGTAAATCTGCTTATCGGCTGTTTTTATCTGATCAGATGTTTGATGTTCATAATGTGTTCCACGTATTTACTTTGAGAAAGTGGATATCTGACTCTGGAAAGAAAGTGTCTGCTGATGAGATTGAGATTCAGGAGAATCTGAGATATAAAGAAGAACCAGAGTTGATTCTAACTTACGATGTTCGTAAGTTGAGAAGTAAACAGATTCTGATGGTTAAGGTGCAGTGGAAGCACCGAATTGCACGAGAAGCGACTTGGGAGAAGGAGTCGAACATGAGGAAGTCGTATCCGTATTTGTTTTGACTGAGTCTTGATTGGACAATGTCGAGGACGACATTTTTCTGAAGTTGGGGAGATTGTAATATCAAATCTGCTCCAGAATCGTTCGGGCCTATTATGGATCGTCCCGGGATGATTAGTTCAAAGTTTGTTCCAGAATCTGTACAGAAGTTACAGGAAAGATTTCGTGTAGGCATCGTCCGGGCCGATCTGGGATCGTCCCGGAACGATCAGAGCATGGCACAAGTCAGAGAGTAGGGGTTTTTATCATCCAAGAAAATTAATTATCGTCCTGAGAAATCGTCCTAGGACGATTGGATTTTGTTCAGATCGTCGAGGACGATCGTGCGATCGGCCGGGCCGATCAAAAGGTTATTTAACTGAATTCAGTCATTTTGAAGAGTGAGAAAATCAAAATTTAAAATATCTGATTTTTCTGAGGAGAGAGAAAGTCGAGGGAAAAAGTGCAAAAGTAGATTTTTGGGTGACGCCGGGCCGTTTTCGTCTGTCGAGAAAACTCAAGAAATTGGTGTACGTAAGGTAAGGCACATTCCGCCTTTCTCAATTTTTAGAACGGTGAAGTTAGAATGATTTTTTTGTCCGGATTTCGTTTCCGTTAGCGAATTTCATCCGTATTTTCCGATTGGTTCAGTTTTTACAGCGTAACTTTTGGTATGTTTCTGAGGTGCCGAGTGCGCACATTTTGATTATTTTCTGGAGAATTTTGACCGGGTAGTTTTGATTCGGTGGTGTTTTCTATCGACTATAATTTCTATTAATGTCTAAAATTATCTGGGCAGTAGAATAAAAGTCTTATAATGTTGTTGTGAATATTCTGTGGTAATTTGGTAAAATTCTGATTCGGTGAATTTTGTGTAAATTCCATATACTACCGTTATGCCGCTGGATTTTCGTGCGATTTCTGAAATTTGTCCGGATTTGTTCTGAAATGATATGATATGATTGTGTGCTATGAAAAGGGAGTTATAAGGGGTCAGGATCCTGTGAGATCCTGTCTGTGTCAGGGAAGTCTTAAATGAGCTCTGAAAATCTGAAAACAAGTTATATTCCGGATCCGATGAGCATAAAGGGAGTTATAAGGGGCCAGAATCCGTTGAGATTCTGTCAGCATAAGAGAATCTGTTCTGACTTTTGATATGTTCTGAATTGATATGATCTCTGATTTCCGTACGATATAATTTGATCTGATCTGTATGATTATAATTCTGATACGATTTTGACACGATTATGTTATGTTCTGATATGATCTGATTCTGATTTCCGTACGATTCTATCTGTTCTGATTTTATATATGATTCAGTTCTGATTTGATATTTAATCTGTTCTGTTCTGATTTGATTCGTTCTGTTCTGCTCTGTCAGTTCTGTATTCTGATTTTTGTAAGGATTTTTATCTGATGTGTTTGATGTGGACTCTAAGGATTTTGATTGGAGGTTTGATGTCTTGCCAAGTTGTTGTAGCTCATCCTTGTTTTTTGCGTGGTTTTCAGGTTCTGGGAAAGGGAAGGAAGTCTTGGACTAGAAGTTCAGATTCTGATTTGTTATAGGTATTTTATACTTTTGATTTTTTGTACAGTCATGGCTTTTCTGCTCTGTTTTTCTTTCTGTCTGAAATCCATGAGCTGTATTTGTATATGAACAAGATAGATGATCTGTTCCGCTGTATTTTGATGTTTAGTAGCTCTGTGTGTCTGTTTCTATGTGTAATATTTGGAAGAAAGTTCTGAAACAAATTCCAAAGCCAGATCCTGAAATCAGTTCAGTCAGTTTGAGTTTGGCCACGACCCGATGCGAGCGGGATCCGTCCCGGTCGGGTTGGGTCGTGACACGGCGTTTGGCACAAGGTGGATCTTGCATTAGCTTTGATGCATTTGGTTATTTTTTTGTTGTTTCCTCTATAGGGTTTTTTCTGCAAGTTCAAGCTGGGTTTCCCTTTTCTGATGAGCTGAGGTTCATGGTTTGTTTTGTCCAGTTGGGTTTGTTATATCTAGTGCATCTATGTGGGTTCATTGGCTACTCAAAATTTTTGTATTTTCTTGTTCTATATTGGGTTGGCCCTTTTTCGGTTTGGCCCGGTCACGGGAATATTGTGTATCTATTCAATTATGAATGGCTTGAACCAGTACAAAATAGAGGCACAATAGTACATTTGATTTACGGTATAATAGAAGTAAAGTGGGATAGGATTGATATATTTTGTACTTTGTCTCACTTTTTCTCTTTTTTTTTGCATATTATCATATGATATCTTAGTTTTGATTGATATATTCAAGCTTAGGCTTTGATTTTTTTTATTTTGACGGCTTGCCTTCCTTTTATTTTTATTTTTATAGTTATTAGATAGGGATCTATAACTAGTTAGGTTTTTTTTTTTTCCTCATTTTATTGTAGCCCTATTGAGAGTGTTTTGAGTGTTGGACCTCTTTAAGGACTTTTAATTCTTTTTTAAATATTAACACGTAAGCCCTTTGTTAGTTTTAACAAAAAAGAAATGATGATGATAAATTTTGAATTATGTCAGCTAATAATTTAATAATTATTTTATTTTGAAGAAATCATTTCATACATATCTTGGAGAAAAAAATTAATTTCATGAAAATTCAAGTGAAGATTCCAAGGTTTAATTAACTTAATTAGTTTGTGAGTTCTAATTAAATTTCATTGCAAAATGATTGAGTTGTTTCTTATCGATGGTCTTAATGAAGATGAGAACAATAATTACGATTGATAGATTTATTCAAAATACATTTTAGATTACATAATTTACTTCAAATTTATTTATATATAAAATTATTCAAAAAATATTTTATTAATGCTTATATACTTAATTTGGTCATCACTAAATAATGTTGCTTATATTATTATGTTCATAATTAATTAATACTCATGAAATTATCTTTTTTCTTTAACAAAAACAAAATTATATTAAACCAAAAAAAGTAGTACAAGATGCAATGAAGCAAGTGACAGAAAAAAGAGAAAAAAAAAATAAGAACTCAAACTGAATGGCTCAGATATTGGCTAAGGCTCCCAGCTTCCTCGAAGTCAAGCATAGACCCTCCAATTTGATGAAGATAAACACAAAAAAATCAAGCCAACCGACTAGCCAAGCCACCCGAGCAAGAGATGAACACCAAAGGTTGCCATTAGCAATGACGACGAAGAAGCGATCCCCAGCCACATCATAGCATGGCGAATCGACGACCAACAAAACTTGAATGGATCACCAAAAAAAACCAGCCAGAGAAGAGGGCCAAACAAACAAAGAAAACTACATACCCCATCTGCCCCTCCCATGAGATCTCCCACGAGATCCAATAGAGCCAACCGGGCGGTCACGAACCAAATTAAAACCATGTACAGGATTAGAACCTCCACAATACTCCGAAGAAGAATGGAATTCAAAATCAGATGAACAGTGAAGCCAATCAGGATGAACCCTCACATCCTCCCCAGAATTATCTCCCACATGATACACCAACGCTTCGGGCTCGATTAAGTTCACTGGCACATCCATAAAAGCATTAGGAATAACCTCACATCTAACTACATCACCTATAACAAGAGCCTCATAAGACTCCACACTAACATTAGATAAGGGAAAAACATCCACTCCCCTCACCACAACAAGGTCACCCAACGAAATACAGGCTCAGACACAGGCAAAACCACATCAGAAAGAACATCATCTCCCTCACCAACAGAATGAGAAGGGAAAGAGGAGGGAGGGACACCCTCAGTAAAATAAACCAAGCCCCCATTGACTAAATTGCCAGATTCCTTACATTCACCAGAAATAAGTCATCTTAATTAAGTGTTTTTCAATCTTGACAAATACACTTGATTTTATGTATTTCATTAACAAATCATATTAATTATAATAAAGTATATCTTAGTTATAATTAAATACATAATTATATTATGCTTAATAAATTAAATTAAATTTTTAATAGAACATTGAATTTGATGTTTTCTTATATATGAACTCTTATAAAACATGTTATATCTTCTATTTAACATTTTCCAGTTATAAGTTAAATAAAAATTTACGAAAACTATAAAATTGCTTTTTCAGATAAGAGTATTTTTTTAGAAGTTTATAAATGCTTATTTCTATACTAATTTAAGAGATACCAATCTACCAATGTTTAGAAATACATATAATTAAGGAGATACTAAAACTATTAGTCATAAATTAAATGAGCTTTAATTGTAAGATTTTTGTGTATTTTGTGTAAGAAAAATATAAAGTGTTAATTAAATAAATCTTTTTTTGTAAGCTTCATTTGCATAACATCTTTCTCATTAAGTCTCTAAATTTTTATATAATATTTTTCTTTTGTAAAACTTCAATCCAATAAGATTCAGTACTGTTAGTTAATTGTCATCAAGTCACTTTTAAAAGATTATAAAATTTTTATAAATAATTTAATTTATAACTCTGAATTAGGATATCTTTTGCTTCAAAAGATTACAAACAGTCAATTACACAAACATTCCTTTTGCTTCAAAAGTGTACCCAATTGGATACATTCATACATCTCTTATATTAACAAATACAGAAAAAGCTTAAATTAAGCCAAAATCCCACATACTTGCATATGAACTCAAATAGGACCAAGATAATCACCTATAATAGTTGCCCGAATTTTAAACTCTTCTTCACTTTGAATCCATTTAACGTCGAGAACTCTGAACTTCACCTTAGTTCCTCTCTTCATGTATGGCAATGCTTTAACTTTTAAGAACATTGGCTCATTACACAGGCTGAATTCGTAATCACCCATCCTTTTTTTTTGAGAGAAAAATGTTCTTTATTGGCCCAGAGTTGAGAACAATGCCATGTCGGTTTATATCAGTTACGGTGCCAAATAAGATCTCACCCTTGCAAGGCTTCATAGTGGTGTAGTGAAAGGTTTTTTGAAAATGGACTTGTTTTAAATCATGGTCGATGTGAAAGTCAATAGCTGGGCTTATACCGGCAAGTGCAATATAGTAGCCATTTTCCTCAGATGCTTTTTTAGAAGTATTTTTAACATAGAGATTGAGGAATATAAATTCTTGATGAGTTTGACGACTTGAAATGTGGTCATTGTAAGAAATAACCACTTCATCATTCATTGTATTCTTCAAAAATACCATCTTTAGCAATATGCTGAAAGGCTAAAATCATAAGAATAATAATTCATAAGTATTATATTGTGAAGGAAGTTTTTGTGCTTGTATAGATGAATAAAACTTATGGAATTTTATAAATAAAATTTTAAATTAAAAACTAGGAGAATAGTCATAAGTGGGGTAGATTTGTCATAATTATTTATAGTTGATTTGGTTATATTTTAAACAATTACAAAATGACACACACACATGTACACTTTTGTGAAACAAAAATAAAAAATTTAAAATCAAGCTTAGATGCTACCTCACAAAATTCTCGTCAATTATTAATGGCAATAAATTTAGGATCAACAAGACTTTTGTAGGGAGGCTAGAATTATTATACTCTTATTAAATTGAATAACATGTTGATACAATAGAGCCTATTTATAGGAAACATTGGAGAGTTATAAAGGAAAACATAATAAATAAAAACATCCTTAATATGTAATGAGAATATATCATCTTAATAATGATTATAGATTCCTACTATAAATATTAGATATACATTATTCTATTATTATATGCAATGAATGCTTTAAATATATCTAATATTTATATGAAAATAAGTAATTCCAATATCTCTAAAACTCTTATCATCATTATCAAGTCCGAAACCCCAATTATTAGAACTGCAACTCTTAAAGATCGAATTAATATAAGGATCAAATTTAGAGTTGGCGCAGTCAATGCATGCCTGATTTTCTAGAATGGACATATGCTTTATGACTCAAAAATTTTATTATTTTATGATAAATGATGAGTATAAGCAGCTTGAATTTTTTTAAATTTATTATTTAAAAAAGGTAAAATATTATATATAATATAAGAAAAAGACCAAACTCACCTGATGAAAATATTGCAAATGAATTGTATTATTTGCAAATTATATATATGTGTAGTCATATCCTGATATGTAAGGTCTACTTAAATTAGTCTTCATAATTTTTATTAGGCTTAGTCTTCTATTGGAATGGCTTTCTTACAGCTTCTTAAAGCAACTTTTTAGAAAATTGTTTTAAGAAACACTAAGAAAGCCATTCCAAATGAAGCCTTAGGTTTCGTTTGGGACAGCTTCTTTACTGCTTCTTAAAGCAGCTTTATAATATAAAAAATAATTTTTTTGTACTAGAAAGCTGTTTTAAGAAGCAATAAAAAAGCTGTCCCAAACAAAGTCTTAGTCTACTCAAATATTTTTTGCATGGTGCTCAATTTGTTATTTGCCTTGAAAAACTCTCTCTAGCATAAGCAAATAAAGGAAAACAAAAGCAACCAAAGAAGAACCATAACAACAGAAAGTATTTCTTCTTCTCTCTTACATACCAAAGCTGTCTCTACAGAATGTATATATAAATAGACTAAGTAAAAGCAATAGTAAGATTCAAATCAATTTCAAATGAAAAGTGTAGATTAAATTCGAAAAATGGTACTGCAAAGTCAGAAGCAATGGCTGCAAATGGTAAGCAGTGGGAGGCTGTCGTAGGGAAAATGGAATGGCTTATCATTTCAACTTATCATCCCCCTCAAGATAACACTCTTTTTAATGAGTGTTAACTTGTGTGGAAGCTATTGAAAAATTTTGATGCGTAAATGTTTAGTAAATATATCAACTATTTTATCAACTGTGTTAACGTCATGAATAGAAATTGTGTTATTCTTAACACAATCAAGAATAAAATGGAAGTTAATCTCAATATGCTTTGTGGTAGCATGGAAAATGGGATTGTTAGCAAGCATGATGGCAGATATATTATCACAGAACAAATTTGTGGAAGTGGCAAGGGAGATGCGAAATTCAAGCATAAGCCTTCGCAACCATAGTAAGTCCGTAGCAACTGTAGCTAAGGAACGATATTCGGCCTCACTGGATGAACAAGCTACAATCTTTTATTTATTAACTTTCCACAAGTTCAAATTTATCCTAAGATAGACACAGAAGCCTGATCTTGATTCACAAACTGCAAGGTCACCCGCCCAATCTGAATAAAAAAATGTATGAAGTTTAAGAGGATTGGGCTGAATCAAAAGCCCCAATGACAACTTACGTACCTTTGATATAGCAAAAAATTCATTTTTTTTATAAAACCTACAATAGGGGCCTACGCGTTAATATCAAAAAAGGATTACAAGGTCCTTAGAAGGATCCTCTAGCTCACTACGCTCAAATGAGCTACAGTAAAAAAGAAAATTTAGACCTACGAGCCGGTGGATCCTTTTTCTAAAATTACAATGAAGCAGAAAATTAAAACCGGGCTGAAGATCGACATCACCCAAAAATCGGAAGTGAAAGATCAAGGTGTTCAGCATAAACTTCCTGCAAAAATAGAAAACACAAAAGACAATGCAAAGGAAATAAAAAGTAGAGAGAGAGTTACACTGATTGAAGCTCAAACACCCCAACGTCCAAGAAGTCCTGCAAATAACTCTCCAAAAAAGGGTATTAGAAGGGAAATAAGTAACCTGGAATATAAGAAAAAGTAGACTAATAATCCTGACGGCCATAGTGACAAAAAGAACATTGCTGGGCTCCCAGATATCCAACAAAAATCTGTGCTTACAAAGGATAAAACCAATTGATAGACCACTGCCGCAGCAGCAAACCCACCAAGACAGTAAATAAGAAACAGGAAAAATAGCCCCACCATAGTTAGACCCTTTCCAGACATTCGCCACTAAAAACCAAGTAACCAAGTATAAATTAGCAACAGATACCATGGTTAGCGTATGCAGAAAAAGTGACAGAGAGAGGATAGCACTACTCCAGCACCTATAACGGCAGAAATCATGTCCAGTAATATCAATCCAACAGAGGCTAATACTCAGAATAATGGAAATGCAACACCTGGAACACCACCCAACAAGACAAAAATAGAGGCACCGCAAAGAACGAATGCCAACATAAGTTAATAAGAAGAAACAGAACAAGACAACCGCACCAAAGATAGGCAAGAAGAAGCAGTAAGAAGCAGACATCCAAAGCAAACCAAAGGCAGCAAATAAGAAAGATTAGATCCTCATATAGGGAAGCCCCAACCGGTCCAGCTTGGTAAGACCTTTAATTTCCCTGGGAAGGGAGTTATCGTTAAAAAGAAGAAAATCATTCATGGCACACCCCAACTTTGCTAAACCATCAGCCACCGCATTGCCTTCATGCAAGATATGAGATATAGAAAAGTTAATACGAGAAAGACAATTCTTAATATCCCAGATCTTATAAAAAATGTTGGGGTTGTTCATAGAGTAGCCATTAACATATTGAATAAGAAGCAAGGCATCCACTTCCACCCATATGTTATTAATACCAAGAGAGAGGCATAATTGTATCCCATAAAGCAAGTTGTCAATCTCCGCTTGCAAAGCATTAGTACCAGGGGACGAACCAGCATAAGCCATGACAACCATACCCTTATGATCACGAATAATGCCACCACAACCAGCATTCAAGTTATTAAAAGAACCATCCGTATTAAGTTTAAAGCAGTTGTAAACAGGACGTCTCCAGTAAATCAATTTTTCTTTCTTGTTGATAGGCTCAATAAGTAATTTCAAGCCTAGACGCATAGCCGTATTAATGCAGCTCTTAAAAGCCCCAACTTTAATTAAATTGACACTATGAAGTTGGACAATCTTATTCTTAACTTTAGCAATAGCATTTAAAGCATTCATCCCAATATTCTCATGCTTAGAAGAATTGCGGCTCTCCCATAAATACCAACAAATGAGCACATGAATAATATTTCTAATGTGGCCTTTAGTAGGAATAAACCAATCACTAAGCATAGCATTGATTAAATCAAACTAGCCACCTTTGAACACATTAAAAATATTATCAAAATACAACCACACTTTGGTAGCAATCAGCCCATTAATGAAAACATGGCTCATGTTTTCAAGATGGAAGCAACATTGGCACTTAGAAACAATAAAGAAACCTTTTTTAACCAACAGGGAGTCAACAGGTAAATAATTGTGAAGAATTCTCCAAAGAAGAAAGGAATAAGTAGAAGGAATATTAGAGTGCCAAATATACTAATAAAAATAGTTATTAGGCAGAATCTGTCTGATAGAGTTCCAAACAATTTTAGTATCAAATCGGCCATACTAAATAAAATGCAATCTTCATTATCCACAGCAATGGAGATCTTAATAATTATACTAATAATGGTATTAGGAATAATATTAGCAAGCAAGTTGATATCCCAAGTTCCATTGATAAAAACATCCAACCACTCATCTTGCCAAAAATAAATGTTCCCAATGCCCAAATCCCATTGGATGAACTCTTTCGCTTCCCACTTGATACTACAAAGCCTTTTCAGTTGAAGGAATCCCCTGGTTTAAAACAACAAATCAAAGGGTGATTGAAAGAGCAATATTTAGCCACCATGAATTTAGCCCATAAACTTTTACAAGATCAGAAAGAAAACCAAAGTTTATGATTAAAGGACTTGGACATATCAGTCAAGGAACGAAATCCAAGTCTGCCCTCCTCTTTATTCCCAACACATTTATTCCAAGAACTCCAGATAATGGAATGCTTACCGTCTTTAGAGGCCCAAAGAAACTTATTGAAAATAATTTCCATTTTGTGACAGATATGCTTAGTAGGACTTAGCGTGTGCATCAGATAAATAGGAATGGAGCTTAAAACATGTTTAATCAAAACCATTCTACCACCATACGATAAGAAATTGAAGGCCCAGGAAGAAAGTTTCTTATGAATCATCTTAAAAACCCCATCAAAAAGATGGGACCGTTTCTTACCTTTAAAAAGAGGAACACCAAGATATTTGATAGGAAGATCGGTCTTAATAACACCAAAATTTCTTTCCATGTTAGCAATACGATTCATAGATATAGACTTAGCAGGAATGAAACAACACTTAGAGGCATTAAAAATTAAACCACTAGTTTTTTGGAAGCTCTTCAAGAATTTAAAAAGTAAATTCAACATTTTCAAAGAACCATTGGAGAAGATAATTAAATCATCGGCAAAGCTTAAGTGAGTAATTGGAATTCCACCATTCGTTTTGTAGTACAGATTAGGATGGAAACAAAAAAGATTATTCATCCCACGAGATAAAAATTCAACAGCTATAATAAACAAAGTCGGGGATAAGGGGTCACCCTGCCTGACCCCATTAGAGGACTTAAAAAAACCATGGGACTTGCCATTAATAATAACAAAAAAGTGACAAATCTCAATAAAATTCTTGATAAGATTAAAAAAACTCACATTGAATCCGAAAAGATTAAGAATTCTGTAAAGAAAAACCCAATTCAAGTTGTCATAAGCCTTAGTAATATCCATCTTAAAAATAACATTCCCACAAGAAATTTTAGCATTTAGATTGTGAACAAGCTCTTAAGCAAGTAAAACATTATAAAAAATCGAGCGACCTTTGACAAAACCAGTTTGTTCTAAAGAAATAGTTTTAGGAAGAACTATCGCAAGTTTACTAACTAAGATATTAGAAATAAGCTTGTTAAAAAAGGTACATAAACTGATAGGACGAAGATCATTCCAGTAATTAGCACCATTAATCTTAGGAATTAAAACAATGGAAGTAGTAGTGAAAAACTTAGGCATAGAAGAACCTTCAAAAAAATCAACCACAACATCAATAACGTCCTATTTGATAATAGACCAGGAATTTTGAAAAAACTTGTTGGTGAAACCATCAGGGCCGGCCACAGAATCATAGTTCATCTCTTTTAAGATATTCAAAATTCCCCCTTCAGTAGGAATATTGGTCAGCATAGCATTATCATCACTAGAAACAATAGATGACATAAAATAGAAATTAGTTTTTAAGTCCGAATTAAAATTATGTTGAAAACCTTCTCAAAAAACTTGGTACACGAAGAAGCAATGAGATCAGGATTAATAATCTCATTCCCATCAGGAGTAGTAAGCTTATGAATAGTCCTACTAGTTTTGTTATGATTAGCAATATTATGAAAATAAGAAGTATTCCTATTACCATCAACAAGAAATTTAGCAGAAGCTTTTTGTCTCCAAAAGGCTTCTTCTTTTTCTTGCCAATTAAATAAGGTATGCTTGGCACTATTCAAATTAGAGAGATTGGTACTGGAGGCATCATGCATATAAGCCAAATCGGCATTGGCCACATTACTCTCAGCATTCTCAATATTAGTAAAAACATTTTTAAAGATACATTTGTTCCACCATCTAAGAGGTTGCTTAAGCCTCTTAAGCTTGAGCCACAATCTTACCATACCAGTCGCATTGTTATCACGAAAGAGAGGAGCTTCCCAATTGCTTTTAACAATATTTTCAAACCTATCATCCAAAAGCCACATATTCTGAAACCTAAAGGGTTGAAAAGAGCTGTTAGTATTATTTAAGACATTAAGTAAAAGAGGCGATTGATCAGAAAGAGTTCTGATTAAATGCTCAGTATGGGCATTATAGAAAGCAGAAATCCATTGATCATTAAAAAGGATACGATCCAACCTTTGCCACATAGTGCCTTTATTCCAGGTGAAACAACTACCCGAGAAACCAATGTCATGCAAATTACAATTAGAAATCATATCATTGAAATCCTCCATAGCCAGGAAATTCGGAGGCTTGCCACCAATTCTTTCAGAACTATTAGTAATACTGTTAAAATCACCACCAACCATCCAAGGCGCATTTATAGTAGTAGCAAAAGAGTAAAGTTGATCCCAAAGGATCTTTCTACCCATTCTAGTACAAGAAGCATAAACAAAAGAAGCAAAGCAAGATATATGATTAATAGTGACACTGGCATGGATAACGTGAGGCATATCAATAAGAATATCAAATGTAATGAAATGTTTCCAAAATATCAAGATTTTATTAGTGCAATTACCAAAAGCATAATCAAAACCCATTACTCTACCAACAGAATCTAATTTACAAGCAGAAACGAAAGGCTCCAGTAAAATAAGTAATTGATTATCATTAATTCTACAAAGGTTCTTCTCACGATCTTTCGAAGGAGAAGCACCAACCCCCCTAATGTTCCAAATAAGAGCTTTAATCATTAATAACTTTATTAGAAGCTCTAGTGGCCCTAGGAGTACTTTCATGAGGAGCAACCTTTTTATTTTTTTCCTTTCTTTTTGGAATGGACTATGAAGTCATCCTCCACCTTCTTACCCTTATAATTGGGATTAGACACAAAATCATCATTCAAGACATTTAAATTATCCACAGGTAAAATAATTTTGATTTCCCCTACTTCCATCCCATCACTTATATCTTTCAACCCCTTCAGATAAGACTCCTTTTCATCACATTTAGTGCCAGGCAACCCATGAGTAGTGCCAATGTCATTAGTATAGTTTTTTAGAGAACTGCAAGCCCTGTTTTCATTCATAGCCTTATTTTTCACCGCAAGAGAGGAAGCAGCTTCCTCAGATTTCCCACCTGCCATATTCTCTTCACTGCCATAAGTTTCATTCTCTTATATAGCCTCATCCCTACTTTTAATATCGTTCGTTTCACCCTCCATACTATTTTCCAACAAAGACAGGTCTCCATTATTAGTGTCAAAGGATGAAGACTCAGTGTCGTCTTCCTTATTATAAGGTTTAGAAAGTGGAGGATTAAGATCACCACCTTCCAACGCCCCAGAACCATCCATCACATTAGTATCGCCACCGACCGGAACATTCAAAACTTTTTTCCCTCACTGTTCTTTTTTAAGTTGGGGATGCGCAACAAAGCAGTCGTGAATCGCATGACCGTGAATCTTACAATGCAAACAAAAATCGGGAACTTTTTCAAAATCCACTTTTTGTAAATATCCAAAATTTTCAGAGCCAATCCAAATGTCTTTCGGATGCTTCTTAGTGATGTCGATTTCCACAAGGACCTTGGCAACGGAGGGTCTTGACCGATTAGCAGTAGCTTGATCCGTTTGTAAAGGGCGGCCGAAAAAGGAACCTAATGCATGCAGAACATGCGAATTAAAAAGGTGCAAACGTAAATTAGGGAAGGAGATCCATATCGGCACAATGGGCGATTCTTCTTTGACATCAAAGAAGGGAGTCCATTTTAATAACCTCATTTGACAATTTAAAATATAATAAGATCTCCTAGAGAAGACACGACTATAATCAAGATCATTCGATAACTGTATGGAGACATGTCTAGCATCAAGCAAGCCAATAGAGTAATTTCCAGAAAGTTTTAAGCTTAGCAAAAAAAATTCTAATCGCATCCAGATTCGGGCACCTCACAGAGAACTTACCAATCAAAGTAAATTGATACGGACTAGCTAATTTTAGGATATCATCTTCCTACATTAAGAGAGCCAGAACGCCTTTCAAAGTAGATTTGGTAAAAGAGATTATCGGAGAAGTTGAAGCAGAAGCTCCTGCAAGCACATCACGGAAGGAACAAGATGATGAAGGGGGAATAGAAGATCCAGGCAAACCTTTCATCGGAGCAGCAGAAGTTGATGGCAGAACACCCCAAACATCAGGCAACAAAATCTTCTCCATGAGGAGAAGAGAAAGCCGAAGGCCAGACGGCCAGTCAAACAATAATTAAAAGGCCAGTCGCAACGGGGGATCGATGGAGAGGGATCGAATGAGAGACGACGAAATGAAGGAGCCGCCAAATCGTCAAGAGAGACACCAGAGCACAAAAAACCCTAACGCCTTTTTTGGAACCCCTTGAAGGACGTATAGCAAAAAATTCATTTGATCAAAGAAAAATGAGTAATTAATGGCTGCTGTATATATTGACAATGCTTGTTAACTGTATAAGACATATCATCCATTGTAATAGTTAAATATTGTAATGACCCGCCAAGATGTTTATATAAATTTGGATTTGCATAATTAAGGTACATTTCTATCATATGATAATATCATTTTGGTGGCCACAAGGGTAGCTAATAGCTTGCAATCCTACATTCCAGCATGATGAAGTATAGCTGATCGAAGCATAGTTGGCTTGGTTCAAATATAAATCTATTGAAATTGGCAACACCTAAATGCCAAGAAAGTGGTGAATAGTGCCAGACAAGGTTATATCTGGATGGTGGAGATGTTGGGAAGAGTGTGGAGAAAGGTTGTTAGGGAGTTAGGAGAGAGTAATACTGGAGTTTGCAGAAGGGTTGTTAAGCAGTTGGGAAAGAGTAGGACTGTTGTAGTTTGGAGATATTGCATTTAAAAGAGGAGGTGTTATTGAAACTAAGGATAATGGTGGAAGATAATGTTGTGGTGGTGTAGTTAGAGAAGAATTGTTGATTGTTTGAAAGGGAAAGATGTGTTTTGAAATGATAAATTTATGAGTATTTAGATTGTAGCATTTGTAATCTTTAAAAGTTGGAGCAGAACCAAAGAAAACACAAGAAGCTAATTTGGTATCAAATTTGTTAACAACACCAGCAAACTGAGGGCACAATAATAGAAGGATGCAAAGAAAAACATTCAGAATGAGATTGTCCCAGAGACTTGCATTGACTACAAAATTTAGAAAACTCCATTTCTACAAATTGAGCATACCCAAACTTATCAAGGCTAAGTCAAACTCAATCATGATAGGGTTTGTTTTATTTTGTTGGGTTGGTTGTTAGTCATTTCTCTTGGGTTTTGACTTTCCTAGTTCTACTGGTTGGGTTCTATGTATCGTTTTATTTTTGTTGGAGATTCGTGTAGTTAAGTTTATAGTTGTTATTCTTTCAACTCTGGTTGGTGTTGGTTGTGTTGTTGTTGCCTTCTTATTTCCTTAGGTTTTTCTCCTTTTTTTTTTCTCTCCGTTTTGTTGGTTTAATGTTTTTTTGCTATATTTTGTGCTTTCTCTCACTTTTTTTTTTTTTTGCATATTATCATATGATATATGAGTGTTGATTGAAAACATCACATACTAATGAAATTATCATGAGTCATCTTAATTAAGTGTTTTTCCATGTTGACAAATATACTTGATTTTATGGATTTCATTAAATTTGTTCACTCCAAATTTAAATTGAGTTTCAACTCAGACAAGATGATTGCATTAAAATCTTTTTTTTTTTTTTTGTATTTACTTTCAAGATGAAGGGCATGTTGATCTCATATTTGACTCATTATTAATTGTGGATTCAAAAATTATGGATTGAAATGGACTGCAAAAGAAACAGTTTCTAAAAGATTTCTCTTATTGATCATTGCCAAAAAATGCCTCAATACTAATAACTTTTATATGTTTATGAAGATTATGGCTTTACAGAGCAATCTCACTTTCATAATATCTTATATTAAAAGAGCTGCTAATATGTGTGCGGTGTGGTTGGCTAAGGAAGGGTCTATAAGAAATACTTTTGTGTCCTCCAACATGTTAAATGCTCATGCTAGTTTGAAAGGAAAAATTATGATGGATATCTCGGGGTTGCCTTACATTATCAATTAGCAGGTTGGCCTGTTATCCTGGGGCTGCTTTATAGTGATTCTTTCATTGTTTTGGTACCTTAGTTGGGCCTTTGGCACAAGGTGGATCTTGCATTAGCTTTGATGCATATGGCTATTTTTCTGATGTTTCCTCTATAGGTTTTTTCTGCTCATTCAAGCTGGTTTTCCCTATTCTAATGAGCTGAGATTCATGGTTTGTTTTGTCCTGTTCGGTTTGTATTGTCTGGTGCATCTATGTGGGTTCATTGGCTACTATAAATTTTTGTAGTTTCTTGTTCTATTTTGGGTTGGCCTTTTATTTTCGATTTGTGGGTTGCTGGCTAGAGTCCTAGTGTGTTTGCCTATGGTGGGTGGCCTTCTAGTTGTCTGGGTGTTGATTCTCCTCCTGTTGTTCTTCAGGGTTTGTTTTATTTTGTGGGTTGGTTGTTAGTCATTTCTCTTGGGTTTTCTCTTTCTTGATTTGGCTGGTTGGGTTCTATATATCCTTTTATTTTTGTTGGAGATTCGTGTAGTTAAGCTTATAGTTGTTATTATTTCAACTCTGGTTTGTGTTGGTTGTGTTGTTGTTGCCTTCTTATTTTCTTAGGTTTTTCTTTTCTTATCTCTCTGTTTTGTAGGTTTAATGTTTTTTTTTTTTTTTTCTATATTTTGTGCTTTCTCTCACCTTTTTTTTTTCATATTATCACATGATATATGAGTGTAGATTGATATATTCAAGCTTAGGCTTTGATTTTTTTTTTTTTTTTTTTTTTTTTTTTTTTTTTTTTTTTTTTTTTTTGGTTGTTTGACGTCTTTTTTTTTTATTAGATAGGGGTCTATAACTAGTTAGGGATTTTTCCTCATTTTATTGTAGCTCTTTGAGAGTGTTTTGAGTGTTGGATCTCTTTAAGTATTTTTAAATTCTTTTTTTAATATTAACATCTAAGCACTTTGTGGGTTTTAACTAATAAAATAATGACAAAAATTTTTGAATTATGTCAACTAAAAATTTAATAATTATCTTATTTCGAAGAAATTATTTCATAGAAATCTTGGAGGTAAAAATTAATTTCATGAAAATTTAAGTGAAAATTCCAAGATTTATTTAACTTAGTTTGTGAGTTGTATTAAAATTTCATTGTAAATTGATTGAGTTGTAAGATCTTAGGTCTTAAAGAAGATGAGCACAAAAATTATGGTTGATAGATTTATTCAAAATAAACTTATATATATATATATATATATATTATATATATATAAGTTAACATTATTTTCGATGACCAAATTAAGTATGTAAGCATTAATATAATGTTATCTTATTGCTTATATTATGATTAATGCATAATTAATTAATACTGATCAAAAATTTAATATGAGTCATTCTATTAAGTGTTTTTCCATGTTGACATAATATACTCTTGATTTTATGGAATTTCATTTAAATTACCAAAGCATAGTAATTAAAATAAATTAGAATCTTTAGTTATAATTAAATACACACATATAAATATATTCTATTTAATTTTTTCCAGTTATAAAGTTAAATAAAAATTTACAAAAACTATAAACATTGCCTTTTTTAGAAGGAGTAGTATTTTTTTTTGAAGTCATAAAAGCTTATTTTCTATACTATTTAAAGAAGATACCAAGCAATCAAAGTTTATATAATACATATAATTACGGAGAAACTAAACTAAAAAAAAAAGGAGATTACTATTATTAAGTCATTAATTTAAAATGAGCTTTCATTTGTAAGATTTGTATATTTTGTGTAAGAAAAATATAAGTGTTAATTAATAAATCTCTAAATTCTTATATATATATATATATATATTATATATATATAATAATATATAATATAACTATATATTATATATAATTAATTTATTAAATGATATTAATAACTATTTTTATAAAATTACTTTTCTTGTTAAAACTTCAATCCAATAAGATTCATTATTGTTAGTTAATTGTCACCAGTCACATTTAAAGATTTTAAATTTGGATGATAATTAATTTATAACTCTGAATTAGGATATCTTTTGCTTGAAAATATTACAAATTTTTCCTTTTGCTTCAAAAGTGTTACCCAAATGGATTACATTTCATACATCTCTTATATTAACCAAATACATTAAAAAAGCTTAAATTTAAGGCCAAAAATCCCAACATACTTTGCCATATGAATCAAATTAGGACCAGATTAATACTAGTAATATTGTCCAGAATATTTTAAACTCCCTCTTCACTTGAATCCATTTAAACGTTAAGAACTCTGAACTTCACCTTAGTTCCTCTCTTAATGTATGGCAATGCTTTCACTTTTAAGAACATTGGCTCATTACAGAGGCTGAATTCGTAATCACCCATCCTTTTTTTTTGAGAGAAAAATGTTCTTTATTGGCCCAGAGTTGAGAACAATGCCATGTCGGTTTATATCAGTTACGGTGCCAAATAAGATCTCACCCTTACAATGCTTCATAGTGGTGTAGTGAAAGGCTTTTGGAAAATGGATTTGATTTGAATCATGGTCGATGTGAAAGTCAATAGCTGGGCTTATACCGGCAAGTGCAATATAGTAGCCATTTTCCTTGGATGCTTTTTTAGAAGTATTTTTAACGTAGAGATTGAGGAATGTAAATTCCTGTTGATTATGATCAGGTGAAAGGGCCACACGAATAGGAACAACCACTTCATCATTCATTGTAATCTTCAAAAATACCATCTTTAGCAATATGCTGAAAGGATAAATCATAAGAATAATAATTCATAAGTATTATATTGTGAAGGAAGTTTTTGTGCTTTTACATATGAATAAAACTTATGAAAATTTATAAATGTCGATAATATAGTAAAATAAAAAATTAAATTCAAAACTAGAAGACTAGTCATAAGTGGGGTAGATCCTTCATAATGCTTTATAGTTGATTTGGTTCAATTTTAAACAATTATAAAATGACACACACACATGTACACTCATGTGAAACTAAAATAAAAAAAATTAAATTAAGGCTTGTATGCTACCTCACAAAATTCTCGTCAATTATCAGTGGCAACAAACTTAGGATCGACAAGACTTTTGTAGGTAGGCTAGAATTATTATACTCTTATTAAATTGAATAACATGTTGATACAATAGAGCCTATTTATATGAAACATAGAAGAGCTATAAAGGAAAATATAATAAATAAAAATACCCTTAATATGTACGTAATGAGAATATATCATCGTAATAATGATTATAGATTCCTACTATAAATATTAGATATACATTATTCTATAATTATATGCAATGAATGCTTTAAATATATCTAATATTTATATGAAAATAAGTAATTCCAATATCTCTAAAACTCTTATCATCATTATCAGGTCCAAAAATCCAATTATTAGAACTACAACTCTTAAAGATCGAATCAATATGAGGATCAAATTTAGACTTTAGAGTTGGTGCAGTCAATGCGTGCCTGATTTTCTAGAATGGACATATGTTTTATGACTCAAAATTTTATTATTTTATGATAAATGATGAATGCAACAATTATATGTCATTGAAGTGAGAGAGAGAGAGAGAGAGAGAGAGAGAGAGAGAGAGAAAGAGATTTATATATGGGAGCCTAAATTTATTTCTTAAAAACTTCCTTCAAAATTTTCATCCGAGATGAGTATAGGCAGCTTGAATTTATTTAAATTTATTATTTAAAAAAGGTAAAATATTATATATAAGATAAGAAAAATTTTACAATTTAAATTTTGAAATTTTTTTATTATTCAATCTCCATTCGTCTTCTATTTTTAATATTTCTCTATATTATTATTTTTTGTCTTGTCCAAAGGTGTTAATTAGTTTGATTTTGTTGACTTTTTAATATTTCTCTGTATTATTATTTTTTGTCTTGTCCAAAGGTGTTGATTAGTTTGATTTTGTTGACTTTTTAAAATCTCTATATAAATATTGTTCAAAGTTAGATTATCTTGAAAAGAAAAAGCACCTTCAAAAATCAATTTATTGAAAGCTGTGGCTGCAAAAGGTAAGCAATGGGCGGCTGTAGTATGGAAAATGGAATGGCTTATTATTTAGACTTATCATCCCCCTCAAGATAGCACTCCTTTCAATGAGTGTTAACTTGTGTCGAAGCTCTTGAAAAATTTTGATGTGTAAATGTTTAGTAAATATATCTACCATTTGATCAACTATGTTAACGTCATGAATAGAAATTGTGTTATTCTTAACACAATCAAGAATAAAATGGAAGTTAATCTCAATATGCTTTGTGGTAACATGGAAAATGGGATTGTTAGCAAGCATGATGGCAAAGATATTATCACAGAACAAATTTGTGGAAGTGGCATGGGAGATGCGAAATTCAAGCATAAGCCTTCGCAACCATAGTAAGTCCGTAGCAACTGTAGCTAAGGAACGATATTCGGCCTTACTGGATGAACAAGCTACAGTCTTTTATTTCTTAACTTTCCAGTATACACAGTAGCCTGATCATGATTCACGAACTGCAAGGTCACTCGCCCAATCTGAATAAAAAAATGTATGAAGTTTAAGAAGATTGGACTGAATCAAAATCCCCAATGACAACTTACCTTTGATATAGCAAAAATTCATTTTTTTTTTTTTTTTGATAAAACCCACAATAGGGGCCTACGCGTTAATATCAAAAAAGGATTACAAGGTCCTTAGAAGGATCCTCCAGCTCACTACGTTCAAACTAGCTACAGTAAAAAAGAAAATGAAAACCTACGAGCCGGTGGATCCTTTTTCTAAAATTACAATAAAGCAGAAAATTAAAACCGGGCTGAAGATCAACATCACCCAAAAACCGGAAGTGAAAGATCAAGGCGTTCTGCATAAACTTCCTGCAAAAACAGAAAATACAAAAGACAATGAAAAGGAAATAAAAAGTAGAGAGAGAGTTACACTTATTGAAGCTCAAACACCCCAACGTCCAAGAAGTGCTGCAAATTACTCTCCAAAAAATGGTATTATAAGGGAAATAAGTAACCTGGAATATAAGAAAAAGTAGACTAATAATCCAGACGGCCATAGTGACAAAAAGAACATTGCTGGGCTCCTAGATATCCAACAAAAATCTGTGCTTACAAAGGATAAAACCAATCGATAGACCACTGCCGCAGTAGCAAACCCACCAAGACAAGAAATAAGAAACATGAAAAATAGCCCCACCATAGTTAGACCCTTTCCAGGCATTCGCCACTAAAAACGAAGTAACCAAGTATAAATTAGCAACATATACCATGGTTAGCGTATGCAGAAAAAGCGACAGAGAGAGGATAGCACTACTCCAGCACCTATAAAAGCAGAAATCATGCCCAGTAATATCAATCCAACAGAGGCTAATACTCAAAATATTGGAAATGCAACACCTGGAACACCACCCAGCGAGACAAAAATAGAGGCACCGCAAGGAACGAATGCCAACAGAAGTTAATAAGAAGAAACAGAACAAGACAATCGCACCAAAAACAGGCAAGAAGAAGCAGTAAGAAGCAGACATCCAAAGCAAACCAAAGGCAGCAAAAAAGAAAGATTAGATCCTCATATAGGGAAGCCCCAACCGGTCTAGCTTGGTAAGACCTTTAATTTCCCTGGGAAGGAAATTATCGTTAAAAAGAAGAAAATCATTCATGGCACACCCTAACTTTGCTAAACCATCAGCCACCGCATTGCCTTCACGCAAGATATGAGATATAGAAAAGTTAATACGAGAAAGACAATTCTTAATATCCCTGATCTAATAAAAATTGTTGGGGTTGTTTATAGAGTAGCCATTAACATATTGAATAAGAAGCAAGGCATCCACTTCCACCCAGATATTATTAATACCAAGAGAGAGGCATAATTTAATCCCATAAAGCAAGCTGTCAATCTCCGCTTGCAAAGCATTAGTACCAGGGGACGGACCAGCATAAGCCATGACAACAATACCCTTATGATCACGAATAATGCCTCCACAACCAGCATTCAAGTTATTAAATAAAGCATCCGTATTATGTTTAAAGCAGTTTTAAACAGGACGTCTCCAGTAAATCAATTTTTCTTTCTTGCTGATAGGCTCAATAAGTAATTTCAAGCCTAGATGCATAGCCGTATTAATGCAGTTCTTAAAAGCCCCAACTTTAATTAAATTGACACTATGAAGTTGGACAATCTTGTTCTTAACTTTAGCAATGACATTTAAAGCATTCATCCCAATATTCTCATGCTTAGAAGAATTGTGGATCTCCCATAAATACCAACAAATGAGCACAGGAATAATATTTCTAATGTGGCCTTTAGTAGGAATAAACCAATCACTAAGCATAGCATTGATCGAATCAAACTGGCCACCTTTAAACACATTAAAAATATTATCAAAATACAACCACACTTTGGTAGCAATCGGCCCATTAATGAAAACATGGCTCAGGTTTTCAAGATGGAAGCAACATTGGCACTTAGAAACAAAAAAGAAACCTTTTTTAACCAACAGGGAGTCAACAGGTAAATAGTTGTGAAGGATTCTCCAAAGAAGAAACGAATAAGTAGAAGGAATATTAGAGTGCCAAATATACTCATAAAAAAGTTATTAGGCAGAATCTGTCTGATAGAGTACCAAACAATTTTAGGATCAAACCAGCCATACTAAATAAAATGCAATCTTCATTATCCACAGCAATGGAGATCTTAATAATTAAACTAATAATGGTATTAGGAATAATATTAGCAAGCAAGTTGATATCCCAAGTGCCATTAAAAAAACATCTTTAACTTTCAACAAAGAAATAGAGGGAGTATTTAAAAGGTTATCAATAGAGAAGTTACCCAACCACTTATCTTGCCAAAAATAAATGTTCCCAATGCCCAAACCCCATTGGATGAACTCTTTCGCTTCCCACTTGATACTATAAAGCCTTTTCCAGTTGAAGGAATCCCCTGGTTTAAAACAACAATTCAAAGGGTGATTGAAAGAGCAATATTTATCCACCATGAATTTAGCCCATAAACTTTTACAAGATCAGAAAGAAAACCAAAGTTTATGATTAAAGGACTTGGACATATCAGCCAAGGAATGAAATCCAAGTCTGCCCTCCTCTTTATTCCCAACACATTTATTCCTAGAACTCCAGATAATGGAATGCTTACCGTCTTTAGAGCCCCAAAAAAACTTATTGAAAATAATTTCCATTTTGTGACAGATATGCTTAGTAGGACTTAGCGTGTGCATCAGATAAATAGGAATGGAGCTTAAAACATGTTTAATCAAAACCATTCTACCACTATACAATAAGAAATTGAAGGCCCAGGAAGAAAGTTTCTTATGAATCATCTTAAAAACTCCATCAAAAAGATGGGACTGTTTCTTACCTTTAAAAAGAGGAACACCAAGATATTTGATAGGAAGATCGGTCTTAATAACACCAAACTTTCTTTCCATGTTAGCAATACGATTCATAGGTATAGACTTAGTAGGAATGAAACAACACTTAGAGACATTAAAAATTAAACCACTAGTTTTTTGGAAGCTCTTCAAGAATTTAAAAAGTAAATTCAACATTTTCAAAGAATCATTGGAGAAGATAATTAAACCATCGGCAAAGCTTAAGTGAGTAACAGGAATTCCACCATTCGTTTTGTAGTACAGATTAGGATGGAAACGAAAAAGATTATCCATCCCACGAGATAAAAATTCAATAGCTATAATAAACAAAGCCGACGATAAGGGGTCACCCTACCTGACCCCATTAGAGGACTTAAAAAAACCATGGGACTTGCCATTAATAATAAAAAAAAAGTGACAATTCTCAATACAATTCTTGATAAGATTAAAAAAACTCACATTGAATCCAAAAACATTAAGAATTCTGTAAAGAAAAACCCAATTCAAGTTGTCATAAGCCTTAGTAATATCCATATTAAAAATAGCATTCCCACCAGAAATTTTAGCATTTAGATCGTGAACAAGCTCTTGAGCAAGTAAAACATTATCAAAAATCGAGCGACATTTTACAAAACCAGTTTGTTCTAAAGAAATAATTTTAGGAAGAACTGTCGCAAGTCTACTAACTAAGATTTTAGAAAATAAGTTTGTTAAAAAAGGTACATGAACTGATAGGACGAAGATCATTCCAGTAATTAGCACCATTAATCTTAGGAATTAAAACAATGGAAGTAGTAGTGAAAAACTTAAGCATAGAAGCACCTTCAAAAAAATCAACCACAGCATCAATAACGTCCTTTTTGATAATAGACCAGGAATTTTGAAAAAACTTTTTGGTGAAACCATTAGGGCCGGCCACAGAATCAGAGTTCATCTCTTTTAAGATATTCAAATTTTCCTCTTCAGTAGGAATATTGGTCAGCATAGTATTATCATCACTAGAAACAATAGATGGCATAAAATAGAAATCAGTGTTTAAGTCCGGCTTAAAATTATTGTTGAAAACCTTCTCAAAAAACTTGGTACCCGAAGAAGCAATGAGATCAGGATTAGTAATCTCTTCCCAATCAGGAGTAGTAAGCTTATGAATAGTCATACTAGTTTTGTTATGATTAGCAATATTATAAAAATAAGAAGTATTCCTATTACCATCAACAAGAAATTTAGCAGAAGCTTTTTGTCTCCAAAAGGCTTCTTCTTTTTCTTGCAAATTAAATAAGGTATTCTTGGCACTATTCAAATTAGAGAGATTGGTACTGGAGGCATCATGCATATAAGCCAAATCGGCATTGGCCACATTACTCTCAGCAATCTTAATATTAGTAAAAACATTTTTAAAGATACATTTGTTCCTGTTTAATGGTTCTAAGATCTTTATTGGACTTAAAAGAGGACCTCACTTATTTTTCTAATTGACATGCATCACAAAGATGGTCCTTAGTAAAGTCTAGTTTTGGTATACCTCTCACCATATTCTTTTGGGTAATTCTCCTAAGATTTTTCATACTAGAATGACAAAGTCTCCTATGCCAAAGCCATGATTCATCAGAAACAGTTTTTAAACAGAAAGCAATAG